>NC_092339.1:203252121-203555151 GCF_046630445.1 Rutidosis leptorrhynchoides
GAAACAACTAAGAAGATGAACCAACCGCACATCATCTATGAAAGAAAAGATTGACGCATATAGTGATGCACCTGAAAACTCCTGGACCCTAAGTAAAAGTTTAACACGTGTCTGTGTTAGCTCCTTTGGCATTGTTATTACCGAAAATAACATTGCAATTTTTTTTCAAAATTAGCCAATTTTATCACAGCTTCAACAAATCAACTTCAACTTCCATTCGAATTAGTCTTATTATAACCTCGATATATAAGTTTGCCTGTCGTCATCGTTACCGGAGAACCGTTTATATTTCACCACATCAGCAGTAAAATTACCAGCAACTTCAATGAATTTGGACTTTCCAAAAAATCATTATATTCATTGAAACCCCATCTTGTATTCATCTATACCCTGTAACAATAATTGACATACCAATTACCGGGAATCAGTAATCAGTATTTCGAAACTCGTAGCATTTCTACATCAATAGTTATATGTATACATATAACAATTATCTCCTAGGATTATGATCTTCAATTCTGAAATTTTGAAAAGGCACCCAGTTTACGAATCGATACTCTGAATGTTGGAAAAGCTCAGAAACGTTGGAACTGAAAAACGGATAAAGTTAACCATGAATGAGACCAAGGACAAATACAAGGACCATACCCTATATTCAAAGAATCCAGATAATTCTGGATCCGTTGAAATTTTTAGAGAATATCTTGCTCCGAAGTCATGTTAAAATCTTGTGGAAAATCTTTTCTCCATCAACCATCGAACTTAAAAATTCCAAAATATCATCATCAATATCTTCGATATTTCTGAGGATATTTTCATAAATATTCTCGTTCGAAATTATATACTTCTTCGTGCTTCCTGTGTATCATTATATTGGAAACATTCAATAGAAAATTTAGTACCGAAAAGCAGATTATGCGAAACTATGAAGAAAGCCGTGGACAAATCACAAAGAATAAGTTTGACTTCAAAGAATCCAAATGATTCAATGTCTGCTAAAGTCTTTAGTGAATATCTTGCTCCTTACTCTAAACCCTTGCAGACAATAGTTTCTATCATCCTCTGATCTTAGATACTCTGAAATATTATCGTATCTTTCATTATAAATATCCTCCATATTTCTGGAGATATGTTTGTAACTATTCTTATCTGAAATCATTAATCTCTTCGTGCTATCAGTATTACATCATATAGAAACCGTTAGTTTCTATATTCTGTAAACTTTCGAGCTTAAAATATGAATGTTATTGAAGTAATGTTGGGAATTGATGCATGAGTTAGTATAATATAATATCACTTGATCAACGTGATTATATTACAGTAAGTCATGCTGAGTTTCTAATGGGACGTAATGATTCACAGATCATAACGTCATCATGTGCCATGTTACACAACTCTTTCATTCTGTTCAACTTCTGAACATATCAAGAAAGTATATTCTTGATAGTTCTATTCTCAGTGATTCTGGTATCTTGACAAATCAGATCGTGCTAATACGTTCTTTCCTGTTTAGAATATTAAGATCATTCGAAACTCCATACCTATGAATTCTGGACCATTACTCGCTTTACTAGAGATCGAGAGGAGAATAAAAAGGCAAAGAGCTCCAAAATGTAAGAGAAGATATAAAGCTCAATCACAACCCGGAGGTTACAAACCATGGATATTTGATGATGTAGCGTGAGGGTACGAAATAGTATTATTTTTAATACAAAATACTACAAAATATGACACAAGTTTTATTAATTTACGGATGGGATATACCTAAACCTTGCTACAACACTATAGGCCGTGTACCTAATCGTAGAGTAGTGTAGTTTTTAGTAAGTCCGGTTCGTTCCACAGGGAGCTAGTGATTACGTAGTATATTTTTATAAAACTATATTTATATAAATATATATATATAAGTAGTAATATTATTATAAAAGGGGGTTTTTTACCGTTTAATGACCGGTTTGTCAATTTTATATTTTTAAGCGTAAAGATAAATGACAATAATTAAAGTGCGTAAAATATATAAATGACGATAAATAAAATAACAATAAATAAAAATTGCGATAGTATATGAAATAAAAGGATTATGCTTATTTAAACTTCTATAATCATGATGTTTAACGTTTTGATTTTAATTAATTGTTACTCGGGTTAATTGTCCTTTGTCATGGTTTATTTGATACCTATCTGGTTTTTATCCATAATAGTCTATCGGTCATAAATATAAAGTGCGAGTGTCCTCGTCAAATTACCCTTATACCCGAAGTCAAATATTCCAACTAATTAAGGATTTAAACTGTGACGCAGTTATCACTTCTGTCAATAATTACACCAGTTATCACTGTATGTAATCTACCCCTGTTTTGATTAGATATGAATATTAATTTACCCACTTGATCAGTTTGAATAATCAATTACCCAACCCGAATAATTAATTAAATGATTATAATAGATTCCATATGAACGTCACTAAATAGGACAACCATAATCATTATTAATTATTAGGATAATTAATTTGAAGATAGGTTCGACAGACTCCAATGAGTTGTCACTCAATTAGACAATACCCCCCATCTATTAATAGTCAATAGTCCAATTTCCACAAGTGTCGGTCTTTTGCCCAAACCTTAATTATGGTACAAAATCTAATAACCCCGTCTTAATATTTAGTCAAACATCACGATTACTTCGGCTTAAATAAGCATAATAATAACTTAGTTACGAGACATTAATTTAAAAAGGAAGAACATAACTTACAGTGATTATTAATCGTGTAGCGTTACACGGACAGAGTTTCGACTTTAAAACCCGTAAAACATTCCTTACAATAACCCAATTATTATTAAACTTAAACTAAAATTAAAATTAAAATTATAATTATAAATATATATTACATGTAAAGAGAAAGAAAGAAGAAAAGGTATTTTTTCATTACTCCGTGAATTCCATTTTATAGGTAATTGGTGATTTGAAATTTTCACTTATGACCCCTTAACTATGCTCAATTAACAACTTTTTATTATTTATTATTATTCTTATTATGAATTATTTAAATATTATATTATATTCTTGAGCATAGTTAACTTGTAGTTTTAGCTCCGTTGCGTCGAGCGTTGAAGGTTGGTTCATGTCTCGGTTCCGGATTTTCTAACGTCTTTTCGTATAATTTAATATCTTGTACTTTGCATTTTGCGGCTTGTACTTTTGTAATTTTGAGACGTTTCTCATCAATATATTGAACCACTTGGAGTGTAACTTGTACGTTTGATCATTTTGGATGTTTTGGTCTTTCAAATCTTCTTTTTTGTCTTTAAATCTTCATTTTCGAGCGATTTGCGTCTTTCGTCTTCGCACTTATTTATTTAACTATTACAACTAAAAATAAGGAAATTACATTTAAAAACTTTACATATTGGAACGATATTGCTACTAAATATATGTTCATTTGGAGCACTATCAAATATCCCCACACTTGAACGTTGCTTGTCCTCAAGCAATACAGTCTTGAAACAATATAATACATCACACGAGTCACTTCTTTATCCTTCACACTTTGTACATCAGTTATTTTGATATAGCGGTATAAACAATGACAGTAACGATGGTTAAAGGTGGGTGTGTCATCCACAGTTGCCTCGGGTTTAGGTCAACGACACTTGCAATCAAATAGCCGATTTACTTTCGGTTTCCAAAGTAAAGTGCACATTTGAAAGGTGGTTTACAGTCCCACATGACTATGAAAATGTAGATCCTTAAGGAAATTGGATCTTTATGAAAACATTTGATCTTTTTGAAAATTTAATCTAGCTTTTACCCTAGATAAGTTTTCCGGAATAACCCTTCACCGGTGTTTGCAAAATATTTTTTTGTGGGTTGTGTGGGTTTCAGATTTGAAAATTTTAGCTCAACACTTGTGGTTTTGTGTTACCCACTTGCTAACCTTGTATTGGGAAAGCAACACGTCCAGTTTACTTGTTCCGTATATTACCTTTCGGTAAACTACCGTCCGGTTGTAAAGGAAAGCGATGAACAAGAAACTGTTAAGGCAATGTCTAATGACATGCATATGATTATGGTCTTAAAACGTGTCGGATGCTAGTACTATCCTTTGTAGGAGCAATAGTAAAGATCATCCTATGATTTTTTGGTCTGGCACAAGGTCCTGTCTCCGACCATGCTATGCAACCACCGTTTCTTACGGTTGACACCCAATTTGGTTCAGGTGACCTAATGAATTCTGATGAATTCTCAGGATTTTACGTTCAATGGTAATGAACGCATTGAAAATAGGTTTTCAGAAAACAAATCGGTTTTATTTTTGATCAAAATATTTTCTCATTCAAGCTCGAGTTTAGATATCATTGAATTCCATGAGTTTGTAATTCTCAATCTTTAAGGTCAATCTCTAGGATTGAGTAATATCAGTCTTAAAAGCTGATTTTTGATCTTTAAGGAGATTATCCTTTCTGGGGATTTGATTCATTAGTCTTATCAAGCTAATTTGCACGGTGCCCCCCATTATGCGAGATAAATCCTTCTCATGGTTAGGATAAATCTGACCACATGGCGACCCTGTTTGATGCTGAGGTCCGTGGATTTCCTGCTGATTTTAGAGATGACTTTTTTAGATTTTTCGTCAACCTACAGCTGGTCTGAACGACAACTTCATGACCTAAATCAAGAAGCGCGTTTCTTTTTCGGAAGACTTTACTTCCTTTTAATGATGGAATTGATTCATCGTGTAGATCCATCTTTCTTACAGTAAATCGGGTAAACCAGTTAATTTAGTCCAAAGTAAAAGCACCTACAATAACTTTATAAAAACATGTGATAGATAGTTTTTAATTGAATAACTTGGTACATTCTCCACACACTTGGATTTTTTCATGCGTCTTTTTATATCTTAATAAATAAATTCAAGCGTTTTAGTTGTTTCTCAATTTATGTCCTTTCCGAGGTAACAATAATTTCGGCATTAACACCTAGTTTTATCGTTCATAAATATGTATAAACATGATTTTGAATTCATTTAGTTAAAAAATTTTAAAATTTTCATAATATTTAGAAAATAAGCCAAGTATAAACCCGAGAGAATTTATAACCCTTCCCCACACTTGAGATCATGCAATGCCCTCATTTTGCATGAAATCAGACTATAATTATAAATTCATGAGGGTGATTAGTGTAGGAAAGTGATTAAAAATACCCAGTTTGTAATTACAAAGCTCGTCGAATGATAGATGGCGCGCCTCATCATTCATTCCTTCATTTATTATATCACATTTGTTGTTTTGCATCTTGTCGTCAAAATCAGTAGCTTTTGCTGAACTTAATATTAGTCTTTGAAAGTGCGTTGTTTTACCCTGTTGTTTACATGATAAAATACAAACATATATACATATTTTTAAAGTTGGGTATATTACCCCACGTTCAAAAATTTATAAAATCAAATATTTTTTTTTTGTGTGAGGACCCGTCCTTATCCCCCTGGACGAAATCTTCAACATTTGGTTCCATCGCGATGATCGACTCCAAGTAAGGTCCTTATCATGAGCAAATGCACAGCGGAAGACTTAATTCGTACCTGAGAATAACATGCTTTAAAATGTCAACATAAAGTTGGTGAGATATATAGGTTTGATGCTAGCAGCGTAATAACTATGGACCACAAGATTTCATATATAAAAATATAATACACTCGCAAGTGTATAAAATCATTCTGCTTATGTTGAGGCCTCAGTAACCAACCTTAACAATAATATAATAAGTCATCTTCGCAAAGATGGATATGTACACTCGCAAGTGTATAAATAATCCTCGAAGTACTAAACATCCGCCCACTAGTTCTTATGTCTAGTGCAGCCTACTGGATGGGGGTGTTAAACCCGATAGATCTATCTTTAGGATTCGCGCTTACATGCTATTATAACATATAACTAAATTACCTAGCACATCAATCCGCAGAATATCATTTTTAATCACTTGTGTCCATAACGTAAATCATTTATAAAAACAGCGCATGTATTCTCAGCCAAAAATATTTAGAGTTTAAAAGGGGACTATATACTCACCTAATGTATTTTGTAGTAAAAATACATATAACATCATTGATCAAGTATAAGGTTGGCCTCAGATTCACGAACCTATATCATTTGTATATTTATTAATATACATATATGTAATCGAACAGATATCCATATAAAATTATTTGTTGTATACCTTTTTATATTAATAGTGTATATATAAGTTTCATATATTCATTTCGTATAAAATTATTAATTTTGTTAAGAATAATAATAATTATTGTTAATACTAATAATAATATTTATAACAATATCTGAAAAATATAAATTTCACTGTTAGTGATATTTATGATACAGATTTTAGTAATTAAATAATAATAGTTCTCTTAAATAATATTAATAATAATATTAATGATTCGATAAAATCATTAATAATAATACGTAATGATAATATTAATAATTATAAAATTTTAATGAAACTACATTTATTGATTTATATGTAGATAATAATAATAATAATAATAATAATAATAATAATAATAATAATAATAATAATAATAATAATAATAATAATAATAATAATAATAATAATAATATTTGGAAGTTATACCTCAAAGAAATTCGGACTAAAAAGATATGTCATCAGTCAGAGTCGAACCCGTGACCCTTTGAACACTCAAACATCCCCATAACCCCTGGGCTGTGCCCGTTTTTCTGTTTTATTATATATCAGAAAGTTTATTAACCTGTTTCTGTTTACTCATCGTTTTGTTTCTTAAACTGTGATCGATTAACAACCTTATCCCAAACAGACTTTAATTAACCAGCTTGATTTAGATATATATATATAAACCGAAACACTGGTTATAGAAATTAACAGGCACGTAATACAAAAAAAAAATACAGATAGTAATAGCAGTTGCGACAGTATCCATGAACTCAAACATGGATTTAAATCCTCGAACGTTTTTAGGTTATATTTAATACATGAAAAAGATTTTAAATGTTCTTTAGAAGCTACAGGATTCATTAATTTAGTTCAAATCAACACAGGAAAATCGAATTTCATGAAGAACGAAATTGTTGACTTTACTTTATAAACCTTGACTTTAGAAATTCGAATTCAATAAATAGATTTGGATCCTGAGAATTTGTAGGCAGTTATAACGAAAGATTTCTAACAAGATACCATTAACAAATTTTGAAAATTCATTAAAATCGCAGTCTGGGTATAAGGAGTTCACGAACAGAGAAGGAAGCTCGTTCTTCCTATTTTTTTTTTTTTTTTAAATTCAAGACTACCAGTAGGGTTTTAAATGATAAAATAGATCGATGATTTTTATAGAAAATTTGGGGTCGACATCTGATTCCTTTACAAACGGATGAGTACAAAAAAATAAAAAAAATTCAAAAGTGATTTTGATTGAGATGGACGCGTTTTTTTTTTTAGAGATAAATAAAAAAAAAAATAATTTGATCCATTCTAATGAAACGTATTCTGACCTAATCTGATTTACTACATACGAAATTATTTTTTTTAATAATTAATAAATATAATTATAATAATAATAAAATACTATTAATAATAATAAAATAAATAATAATATATTATTCTTATCAAATAATACTAATAAAAATGACATTTATAATAATGATAACAATAATGTTAATAATATTAATAACATGGTAAAATAATGATAACATTAAATAATAATAATAATAATTAAAATTATGATTTCAATTATTCTTATAATAATATTTTTTTTTTTATTTATTATCTTTATTTTTGAAAATCCTAAATTTTTAATTGTAACAAAAATAATTATACTAATGTTAATAATAATAATAATAATAATAAAAGTACTAATGTTATTTGTATATTAACTATATTTTCAACTGGTCATTCAATATATTGCTATTACATATTATTAATTCCTTCGTATGTAATATTACATAGTGTAAAAAAAATATCGTAATTTGAATATTTAATATTTATATATTTTAATATATATATATAATTAACAATTACATATAAATCATATATATATAGATTTCTGTTTACAATTAAAGGTTCGTGAATCGTCAGGCACAATTAAAGGGTAACTGATTACATGAACATAGATTTCAAACTTTCTAGACTCAAAATTACAGATTTTGCTTATCGTGTCGGAAACATATAAAGAATAAGGTTTAAATTTGGTCGGAAATTTCCGGGTCGTTACAGTACCCACCCGTTAAAGAAATTTCGTCCCCGAAATTTGGTAGAGGTTGTCATAAATAACAATAGGAATGTTTTCATGACGAATATGAGGTAATAATAGAGTTTTATCATTATTGGAAAATATGGATAAAAAAATTCGATCATATGAAGCGTACGAGTGAAGCTATCACAAAAGAGTGAAATGAATAATATGATATCGTTTTAACTGATGACGTGGTTATGATTGATTTCCGGAACTCACGAGATTTAAAGAAAATCTTTCGTAATAAGATTTGGTTCTTCGGCAATTTAGGAAACAGGATCTCCTTTGATTTAATGCGGCAAATCTGTTGTGATTTCTTTGTCGGATATTTCACTTATAAAACTACCCCCTTCGTTTTCCTTATTTCCATATCCCACATCTTCTACTCTTTCTCCTATTTGTTGCGATTTATACTCTAGTTTCTATTTTGGAGCTTCATTCTTTCATTTCCGCTTCCCGTCCTCAAGCCAAGCGAGCAATGGTTCGGAATTCATAGGTATAAGATTTGGAATGAACATGGCTAATGTTCTCAGAAAGGAATGGTAATGGCACGATTTTGATTTGTCAAATTATTAGAATATCCAGGAAAATAGAACTATCAAGATGATTTGTTCTTAATACGTTTCGGAATTGGATAGAATGTAAGAGCCGTGTAACATGGCACATGATGATGGTACTATGAATCATCACATTCCATTAGAAACTTAACATGACTTACTGTAATATAATGAAGTTGATCAAGTTTCATTATATTATACTAATTCATGCATCAGTCCCCAACGCTGCTTCAAAACATTCATATTTTAAACTTGGAGGTTTCAGAATTTAGAAACTAACACAATTTCTTTTATGTTGTAACGCAGATGTTACGGTGAGATATATGATCGCAGATAGGAATAGTTGTGAAAATATCTCCAGAAATATGGAGAATATGTATAACGAAAGATATGAAGATATCTTATAATATCTAAGATAAGATGATGATGAAGAATATCATCCGAAAAGGTTTAGAATATCGAGTAGGGTTCTTACTGATGGTTTCAGCAGACACTGAATCATCTAGATTCTCTGAAGTCAAACTTATTCTTTGTGATTTGTCCATAGCCTCCCTCATACTTTGCTCAATCCGTTTTTTAATTTCAAACCCTTCTCTTTTCTGAGCTTTACCAATATACTGTACTTCATCGTCAACTCTTGACTTGTTAAAGTCGTTTACAGTTTTTGCTGCTTCATCAGCATTTCAAGAACTACTTCATAGTTCAGGGTGTTTTTCAGAATCTTCACTTTCGGAGTATGAAATTCTTAGGGATAATCGTTATAGGTATGACGGGAGAAGTTCTACGAGATTTCAAAATATTGATTGCGGATTCCGCCAAAGGGATAACGAGCTGCTGGTACATCTGCTGATGATGTCGTGGAATATAAAAGGTTCTTTGATAACGACAGCGCAAGGACCAGGAATTTTATATCGAGATTATAATAAGAGTAGTCTTACTGGGATGTCGAAGTGGAGCTGTGACAAAATTGGCTACTTTAGAAAGGATTTGTAAGGTTATTTTTTTTTTTTTGCTATTAAATGGCAAAGGATTCAACACAGGTACGTGTTAAACTATGAATTTGGATTCGAGGGTTTTCGGGTGCATAAATCTTTTCTTCTGTAGACGAAGTGCGGTTGGTTCATCTTTCCGATCGAGGTGTTTTCAAGAATCATGAAAAGTTGTGAATGCGAATTGTAATTGTCAAGATACGAATGAGGTTTAAAATAGAATCAAGTGGCAAACTTGAAGATTAGTTTAGTTTCATATGTTATAATCAATATTTTTAATTCATTTTACTTGTCCATAGTTAGCAGTCTATTAGTCTGATGGTTCAATGATTCATATATAATTTAATATATAATATTCGAATTAAATAATACGTATCGTGACCCGTGTACCAGTCTCGGTGTCGATCACAACTCAAAGTATATATATATATTTTGGAATCAACTCCGACCCTGTATAGCCAACTCCCACCTTCACATATAGAGTGTCTACGGTTGTTCCGAAATATATATATAGATGGGTCGATATGATAAGTCGAAACCTTGCATACGTGTCCCGTCATTTAAAGTGCGTAAAAATAAATAACAGAAATTAAATGACGATAAATAAAATTGCGAGAATGTAAATTGCGATAAATTAAATGTTAATCAGTTAGCTGGGAACAGTTAGCCGGAACAGTTAGCGTGAAATCCTATCACAATTCCAATTAATTAATTCGTTTGTTTCTAGCACTTTTTATTTTTGTCCAATGTTTTCTTCGTTATGCCACTTGTTGGATTCTGATAGGTCAAAATCCAAATATGAAATTTGAATAGAAATGGTTATTCTGTGGTGAACGGATACGTATATCGGTAGTTGTAAGTAGGATAGTAAATGATCGTTGAATCCGATTCGAAGAATGTACAGTGTAACTTATTAATGTGAATTCTAAATATTCCTCGGGTACTACCCACCCGTTAAAATATTTTCATCATTAACAGTTTGTACAAAAGAATTTTTAATTACAATCTTTATGAAAATATACTTGCATATATATTTTCATCGGATGTAATCATGGATTTAATGAGTCAAAAACTCATCTGATTTACCGTTAATACTAGATTACATAATCTCTAAAACTTTAGAAATTACATATTCACCATGTCGAACGAGGAAAAAATGAGGTAGAATGATACGTAAAGCGAAGATAGCCGATGTAGATCGATGTGTAGAACGAAGTTCATACTCGAAGTACAGATGGTGATATTGAGGCGTGTAATGTTGATATTCGAGGTACAGATTGTGATATTGAGAGTTACGGCGCGGTTATGGTTTAGAGATGATAAGGGTACTGTCGACGTCGATGATGGTGGTACTGATTATGCTGCTGGTGCTGCTGCTGGTGTTCGTAACCTTCGCACCAGGTTCTCCAAAATCGTCACACGAGCGCGTAGTTCGTTAACTTCTGTTAGTTCATCGGATTGATTGACGGTTGGAGCAAACGGATGAATAAGATTCGAAATATGGAATGGTATATATTCGTAACAAGATAATCTAGAATGAAAGAGAAAATGGTGTTTCGAACAGGTTCGCCGGTATATGCTTCAGGTTCATCGTTAAGAGAGCAATTTAGTGAATGAAAAGGATCTTCGATGTGAAATGATTTTCGAATATAGGATGATATTCTAACTTCATAGAATATCTACGTATATAGTACTAAAGATTTTGCAGACTACGGGGGAATTTACAACATGAGTCAGGCAATTCTATAGTAACAGATAAGCTAAGATATGAATTTTGTCTATACACTATCAATGCAGTAAATGCAGTAAGACGTGTCTAGACTTATGAATGATAAGCAAAAAAATTCCCTAGTGATGATAAGCAGATGATTTCCGACTAGAATGATAAGCAAAACTTTTTGACAGGCAGACACGGTCGAAGTCCAGACTCACTACTGTATCCTAACAACTACTAGTTAGACACACTAATGCAAGGCCTGGTTCACTAAGACCAACGCTCTGATACCACCTGTGAGGACCCGTCCTTATCCCCCTGGACGAAATCTTCAACATTTGGTTCCATCGCGATGATCGACTCCAAGTAAGGTCCTTATCATGAGCAAATGCACAGCGGAAGACTTAATTCGTACCTGAGAATAACATGCTTTAAAATGTCAACATAAAGTTGGTGAGATATATAGGTTTGATGCTAGCAGCGTAATAACTATGGACCACAAGATTTCATATATAAAAATATAATACACTCGCAAGTGTATAAAATCATTCTGCTTATGTTGAGGCCTCAGTAACCAACCTTAACAATAATATAATAAGTCATCTTCGCAAAGATGGATATGTACACTCGCAAGTGTATAAATAATCCTCGAAGTACTAAACATCCGCCCACTAGTTCTTATGTCTAGTGCAGCCTACTGGATGGGGGTGTTAAACCCGATAGATCTATCTTTAGGATTCGCGCTTACATGCTATTATAACATATAACTAAATTACCTAGCACATCAATCCGCAGAATATCATTTTTAATCACTTGTGTCCATAACGTAAATCATTTATAAAAACAGCGCATGTATTCTCAGCCAAAAATATTTAGAGTTTAAAAGGGGACTATATACTCACCTAATGTATTTTGTAGTAAAAATACATATAACATCATTGATCAAGTATAAGGTTGGCCTCAGATTCACGAACCTATATCATTTGTATATTTATTAATATACATATATGTAATCGAACAGATATCCATATAAAATTATTTGTTGTATACCTTTTTATATTAATAGTGTATATATAAGTTTCATATATTCATTTCGTATAAAATTATTAATTTTGTTAAGAATAATAATAATTATTGTTAATACTAATAATAATATTTATAACAATATCTGAAAAATATAAATTTCACTGTTAGTGATATTTATGATACAGATTTTAGTAATTAAATAATAATAGTTCTCTTAAATAATATTAATAATAATATTAATGATTCGATAAAATCATTAATAATAATACGTAATGATAATATTAATAATTATAAAATTTTAATGAAACTACATTTATTGATTTATATGTAGATAATAATAATAATAATAATAATAATAATAATATAATAATAATAATAATAATAATAATAATAATAATAATAATAATAATAATAATAATAATAATAATAATAATAATAATAATAATAATAATAATAATAATAATAATAATAATAATAATAATATTTGGAAGTTATACCTCAAAGAAATTCGGACTAAAAAGATATGTCATCAGTCAGAGTCGAACACGTGACCCTTTGAACACTCAAACATCCCCATAACCCCTGGGCTGTGCCCGTTTTTCTGTTTTATTATATATCAGAAAGTTTATTAACCTGTTTCTGTTTACTCATCGTTTTGTTTCTTAAACTGTGATCGATTAACAACCTTATCCCAAACAGACTTTAATTAACCAGCTTGATTTAGATATATATATATAAACCGAAACACTGGTTATAGAAATTAACAGGCACGTAATACAAAAAAAAAATACAGATAGTAATAGCAGTTGCGACAGTATCCATGAACTCAAACATGGATTTAAATCCTCGAACGTTTTTAGGTTATATTTAATACATGAAAAAGATTTTAAATGTTCTTTAGAAGCTACAGGATTCATTAATTTAGTTCAAATCAACACAGGAAAATCGAATTTCATGAAGAACGAAATTGTTGACTTTACTTTATAAACCTTGACTTTAGAAATTCGAATTCAATAAATAGATTTGGATCCTGAGAATTTGTAGGCAGTTATAACGAAAGATTTCTAACAAGATACCATTAACAAATTTTGAAAATTCATTAAAATCGCAGTCTGGGTATAAGGAGTTCACGAACAGAGAAGGAAGCTCGTTCTTCCTATTTTTTTTTTTTTTTTAAATTCAAGACTACCAGTAGGGTTTTAAATGATAAAATAGATCGACTGATTTTTATAGAAAATTTGGGGTCGACATCTGATTCCTTTACAAACGGATGAGTACAAAAAAAAATAAAAAAAATTCAAAAGTGATTTTGATTGAGATGGACACGTTTTTTTTTTAGAGATAAATACAAAAAAAAAAAATAATTTGATCCATTCTAATGAAACGTATTCAGACCTAATCTGATTTACTACATACGAAATTATTTTTTTTTTAATAATTAATAAATATAATTATAATAATAATAAAATACTATTAATAATAATAAAATAAATAATAATATATTATTCTTATCAAATAATACTAATAAAAATGACATTTATAATAATGATAACAATAATGTTAATAATATTAATAACATGGTAAAATAATGATAACATTAAATAATAATAATAATAATAATTAAAATTATGATTTCAATTATTCTTATAATAATATTTTTTTTATTTATTTATTATCTTTATTTTTGAAAATCCTAAATTTTTAATTGTAACAAAAATAATTATACTAATGTTAATAATAATAATAATAATAAAAGTACTAATGTTATTTGTATATTAACTATATTTTCAACTGGTCATTCAATATATTGCTATTACATATTATTAATTCCTTCGTATGTAATATTACATAGTGTAAAAAAAATATCGTAATTTGAATATTTAATATTTATATATTTTAATATATATATATATAATTAACAATTACATATAAATCATATATATATAGATTTTTGTTTACAATTAAAGGTTCGTGAATCGTCAGGCACAATTAAAGGGTAACTGATTACATGAACATAGATTTCAAACTTTCTAGACTCAAAATTACAGATTTTGCTTATCGTGTCGGAAACATATAAAGAATAAGGTTTAAATTTGGTCGGAAATTTCCGGGTCGTTACATTTTGCATACTTTAAATCAATAAAATTAAAAATAATGATGACAAAATTTTTCGCCCCGCCCTCGGGTAAAGTAATTTCGGCTCAACGACCTAGTCTTCAACTCACGACGAATTTTAGAAATCATTTTTTTTCAACTTAATGAAATAAAGTAAATTTTTGTTTTTAAATTCACACAAAAATTAAAAAGAAAACATATTAATTTCATATAAAACCTAAAAAACAAAAAAATTCAGAATGGGGGGAGAAAACTAGTTCTTTAGTGTCTGTTAGTGGAAAAGACCAATCGGATTCCATTCTCGGAACTACACGAGAACAGAACAACTAACTCCAAACAGCATTTTCTTTTTAGAATATTTGAATCTCCTCACACTTAGGTAGATGTGGTGTCGAAATTGTGATTAACTTCATCGTCAATTTCTCTTGGACCATAATCAACTTGCATATCTGTGACTTTTGCTTTAAGCCAGTGACCAGCTTTTTCCGTAATATCCACAAATTCAACTAGCTTCGCCTTTTCTTTAGGTGATAGATTGGATACTAACCGGTTATATAACTTAAAGTTCCCCTTACTTTTAGCATCAATAACCCGTTTAAAAAGTTTCTTCATTGAACTGTTAATAACGGGGTCATTTAATTTCGTATCAACTATGGGGTTCTTTATTATCAAGTCATCATTAGGTGTTACTTCATTTTCCCCACACTTAGGTGTTCTATTATTGTTAAGCATTACCGTTGGAGTTGGTAAAACAACATGGTTCTTACCAATCGTTTTTGTCGGTTCAACGGTTTTGGTTTGTGGATATTTAGACTTTCGAATCATAAAGGTGATCGATTTCTCATCATTACTAAGTGTCATTCTACCCTTTCTTACATCAAATAACGCCCCGGTGGACGCTAAGAATGGTCGACCTAAAATTAGAGGAACGTTTGAGTCCTCTTCTATGTCAATGACAATGAATTCGACTAGAAAGGTTAAATTACCTACTTGAACGGGTAGGTTGTCAGCAATTCCAACTGGGTGCTTAATGGTTTGATCAAGGAGTCGAACACTCATATCCGTTGGAGTTAACTCACCTACACCTAATCTCTTATATAATGAAAGAGGCATAACACTCACACTTGAATCTAAATCTGCTAGTGCATCATACATGACACAGTCACTAAGTAGACAAGGAACAATAAATTCACCCGGATCACCTACCCTAGGTGGAGGATTTGGTGGAACTGTCTTCACCTGGTTTACTTCTACTGTTTTTGTTTCTTGCACTTTTTTATTCTTCTTCTTCTTCTTTCCAGAGGTATCACAAACTTTATTACCTATTACTTGCTCATACTCAACTCCGTTTCTTGGAAACGGGATGGGTGGTCTGTATGGTGCCACCACTGGCTTTACATACTCGGGTGGTGGTAGAGGTGTAACTTCTTCATTGTTACTTACATCTAAAACCTCCCCATCTTCTGATGCTGGTTTTTCAGAATTTGTTGAAACCATATTAACATTTTCATTCCGAGGATTTACTTCAGTATTACTCGGTAGCTTTCCTTGTTTCCTTTCACTCATCAATCTAACAAGAGTACCTACTTGTTTTTCTAGATTCAAAATAGAAGCTTGTTGAGTTATAAATGACTGATCAAACCTCTCATTCGTTTGAGTTTGAGTTTCAATAAATTGTGTTTGAGATTCAACTAGCTTAAATACCACTTCTTCCAGATTTGACTTTTTCTCTTCGATTTGTTGTGGTGGTTTATACAAGCCAGGTCTTTGTTGATTGAAAGTGTTGTTTTGAGTTGGTTGGTTATTCGGACCTTGTTGGTTATACGAGTTATTGTCGGGTCCTTTTGGATTGTAAAGAATGTTTTGATTTCGATTGAAGTTTGGCCTTGGCGGTTGATAATTATTCTGATAACTATTTTCCAGCCTTTGGTTCATGTAGACAACATTCTCACATTGTTCCATCGTTTGTTCAATGTGACAGTCTTTCATTAAGTGTGGTCCACCGCATTGCTCACAACTGATTCGTATTGCGTGAATATCTTTATTCATCTTTTCCATTCGTCTCTCGAAAGCATCTATTTTTGCGGAAACGGAATCAAAGTTATGGCTAGAATCGGCTCTAGCCGCTTTAGATGAACGATATATATCTTTCTCTTGGTGCCACTCATGAGAGTGGGAGGCTGTGTTATCAATAATTTTGTAAGCTTCAGTTGCGGTTTTCTTCATAATGGAACCACCAGCTGTTATGTCGATGTCTTTTCGTGTAGCAACGTTGACACCTTGGTAGAATATTTGTACTATTTGATAAGTGTCTAAACCGTGTTGAGGACATCCTCTCAACAACTTTCCAAATCTTGTCCACGCCTCATATAGAGTTTCATTTGACTTTTGTGTGAACGTAACAATTTCTCCTTGAAGTCTCACGGCTTTAGATGCCGGAAAGAATCTTTTAAGAAATTTCTCAACTAAAACATCCCATGTGTCAATCGCCCCTTCAGGTAACGATTCTAACCAATCTTTGGCTTCTCCCTTTAAAGTCCAGGGAAACAACATGAGATAGATCTTTTCATCCTCAACTTCTCGGATTTTGAATAGTGTACAGATCCTATTAAACGTACGAAGATGTTCGTTTGGATCTTCCTTTGGCGCACCACTATATTGGCACTGATTAGTTACCATGTGTAGGATTTGTCCTTTGATTTCATAATCTGGCGCATTAATGTCTGGCTTAATAATGGCGTGACCTTGGCCCGTGCGTGTGGCTCTCATTCGGTCTTCCATACTTAGAGGTTCCAGATTTTCCATAATTGAATTTGTTGAATACGAATCACTAGAAGATTCTGATTTAATGGTTTGTGGTTCAGGAGGAATGATTAGTGGTTCAGGATCTTGGAATTGTCCTTGAATATCCTCCGGGTTCTTGGTTGTGAGAGCCTCTATATTTAGGGTTTAAAAATTGGATTATCGGAAATTTGAGTTGGAGTACTTGGTCGTCTAGATGATGATTCTAAAGAAAAATCAACGGCGATAATATTGGCTAGATGTCTTGATCGAGTTACAGGTAGTGAATGTATGAAAGGTGGTGAACGTTTTGCTCGGTGCATTCACAGAATATCCTATTAGTTTTTAAAAGGAAAAAAAAATTATATAAGTTATCCAATTAATAGACTTTTCTGATTTTGCCCACGTTTCGAATAGCCAAAAGATACAGCAGAGGGGCAGGATTCGTTTGGTCTCAATATAATTGAGTACTGTTTGGCTCCAATAACCCGGTCCACGTACAAATTCAACTATTACTACGAACCAGAAAATTTTGATGTCTATCAATTTAACCACTTAAAATAAATTTTTGTAATTTTAAGAAATTTAGATAAGAAGTAGAATAAAAATCTATGTCCTAAAACTAGAACAGCGAGAAATAAGAAAGAAAAAGATTGCGCGTCGAAAAAGGTCGAAAAATAAAAGGTCGAAAAATAGGCGTCGAAAAATAAAAATAAGAATGTAGCGCGAAAAACGGCGTCGCAAAATTCTAAAGCACATAAATTTTAGTCTAAAGAATAAGCACTTAAGGGATTTTACGGCAAACCTAAAAATTCTAGAAATAAAAATAACTATGGCAAAACTAAACTTAATACTAAAAATTGTAACTAGAGTCTAAAAATCTAAAGGTAATAAAAAAAAAAAAAACTTTTTTTTTAATTTTTTTTATATTTCGTTTTTTAAGGATTTTAAATTTTTTTTTTAAAATTTCTTTTTTTTATATATATATTTTTTAAAACTTTTTTTTTTTAAATTTTTCTTAAAAAAAACGATTTTTTTTTACAATTTTTTTTTAAAACGAATTTTTTTTTCTTTAAAAAAAATGATTTTTTTACACAATTTTTTATTTTTTATTTTTTTTAAAGGAATTAATAATTTTTTTATTATTATTATTTTTTTTCAAAACTTTTTTTTAACTCATTTACTATTCATGAATAGTAAATGAAAAGAAATTAATTAATTTATTATTTACATGAAAGCGACATGATAGAAATTATTAATTGCAAGTTACATAATATACCCCTGAAATATTTAATAAATACGACTTTTTAAAACTTTTACGATTCAAAATAGTAAAGGAAAGAAATTAATTAATTTACTATTCACATGAAAGCGACATTATAGAAATTATTAATTATAAGTTACATAATATACCCCTGAAATATTTAATAAATATGACTTTTTAAAACTTTTAAAACTTTTACGTATCAAATTTGATTCTAAAATATTATTATATTATTATATTTTATTTCAATATTATTATATTATTATATTTATTAAATTATTATATTTAAATTAATATATCTTTAATCAATCAAAAACTAAAAAAAAAAACTTAAATACCCCGTGAAAACACAAAAAGTGTCCCCGAAATTACTTTTTTTATAACTATATTTTTACAGATATAAATTAAAAATATAGCGTTTTAGCGCTCCCCGGCAGCGGCGCCAAAAACTTGATGATGTAGCGTGAGGGTACAAAATAGTATTATTTTTAATACAAAATACTACAAAATATGACACAAGTTTTATTAATTTACGGATGGGATATACCTAAACCTTGCTACAACACTATAGGCAGTGTACCTAATCGTAGAGTAGTGTAGTTTTTAGTAAGTCCGGTTCGTTCCACAGGGAGCTAGTGATTACGTACTATATTTTTATAAAACTATATTTATATAAATATATATATATATATATATATATATATATATATATATATATATATATATATATATATATATATATATATATATATATATATATATATATATATATATATAAGTAGTAATATTATTATAAAAGGGGGTTTTTTACCGTTTAATGACCGGTTTGTCGATTTTATATTTTTAAGCGTAAAGATAAATGACAATAATTAAAGTGCGTAAAATATATAAATGACGATAAATAAAATAACAATAAATAAAAATTGCGATAGTATATGAAATAAAAGGATTATGCTTATTTAAACTTCTGTAATCATGATGTTTAACGTTTTGATTTTAATTAATTGTTACTCGGGTTAATTGTCCTTTGTCATGGTTTATTTGATACCTATCTGGTTTTTATCCATAATAGTCTATCGGTCATAAATATAAAGTGCGAGTGTCCTCGTCAAATTACCCTTATACCCGAAGTCAAATATTTCAACTAATTAAGGATTTAAACTGTGACGCAGTTATCACTTCTGTCAACAATTACACCAGTTATCACTGTATGTAATCTACCCCTGTTTTGATTAGATATGAATATTAATTTACCCACTTAATCAGTTTGAATAATCAATTACCCAACCCGAATAATTAATTAAATGATTATAATAGATTCCATATGAACGTCACTAAATAGGACAACCATAATCATTATTAATTATTAGGATAATTAATTTGAAGATAGGTTCGACAGACTCCAATGAGTTGTCACTCAATTAGACAATACCCCCCATCTATTAATAGTCAATAGTCCAATTTCCACAAGTGTCGGTCTTTTGCCCAAACCTTAATTATGGTACAAAATCCAATAACCCCGTCTTAATATTTAGTCAAACATCATGATTACTTCGGCTTAAATAAGCATAATAATAACTTAGTTACGAGACATTAATTTAAAAAGGAAGAACATAACTTACAGTGATTATTAATCGTGTAGCGTTACACGGACAGAGTTTCGACTTTAAAACCCGTAAAACATTCCTTACAATAACCCAATTATTATTAAACTTAAACTAAAATTAAAATTATAATTATAAATATATATTACATGTAAAGAGAAAGAAAGAAGAAAAGGTATTTTTTTCATTACTCCGTGAATTCCATTTTATAGGCAATTGGTGATTTGAAATTTTCACTTATGACCCCTTAACTATGCTCAATTAACAACTTTT
Source organism: Rutidosis leptorrhynchoides (assembly GCF_046630445.1). Classification (NCBI taxonomy): domain Eukaryota; kingdom Viridiplantae; phylum Streptophyta; class Magnoliopsida; order Asterales; family Asteraceae; genus Rutidosis; species Rutidosis leptorrhynchoides. The sequence goes on from NC_092339.1 coordinate 203,272,705, forward strand.
TATTATTTATTATTATTCTTATTATGAATTATTTAAATATTATATTATATTCTTGAGCATAGTTAACTTGTAGTTTTAGCTCCGTTGCGTCGAGCGTTGAAAGTTGGTTCATGTCTCGGTTCCGGATTTTCTAACGTCTTTTCGTATAATTTAATATCTTGTACTTTGCATTTTGCAGCTTGTACTTTTGTAATTTTGAGACGTTTCTCATCAATATATTGAACCACTTGGAGTGTAACTTGTACGTTTGACCATTTTGGATGTTTTGGTCTTTCAAATCTTCGTTTTTGTCTTTAAATCTTCATTTTCGAGCGATTTGCGTCTTTCGTCTTCGCACTTATTTATTTAACTATTACAACTAAAAATAAGGAAATTACATTTAAAAACTTTACATATTGGAACGATATTGCTACTAAATATATGTTCATTTGGAGCACTATCAATATTAATACGAATAACAATATAAAGACATAGTATAATTAAGAATAGTATTACCTCAATGTATTAGTTGGAGTAAACAGATTCTTTTGGAGGAAGATTGAAAAGAAAGATGACGGAATTGATAATTATGAAAAATATCAAGGATTAGAACGGGATTAAGCATTTTCACAATCTTTTGGATGTATGAACTAAGAAAGAAAATATAGGAATGGTGAGAATAATGGAAAGGAAGAGCTTAATTTATAGTGGAAATATCAGACAGAGTAATCAAGGCAGATCACCGTATTTAATTATAGAGATCTTAATTTCCTTACTCGCCGAAGAATCAAATCTTTTAGATTTCGAAGATTTTCTCTAAATCCCTTGAATTTCGGAATTCAACCAAGGCAACGTTAGAAGTTAAAACGAAACTTCATTTATTCATTTCACTCTTTTGTGATAGCTTCACTCGTACGCTTCGAGTAATCGAATCGTTTTATCCAAATTATTCAATAATGATAAAACTCTATTTATCAGCTCATATTCGTCATGAAAACATTTTTTTTATTGTTAGCCATAACGACCTTACTCAAATTTCTGGACGAAATTTCTTTAACGGGTAGGTACTGTAGTGACCCGGGAATTTCCGACCAAATTTAACCTTAATTTTAAATGATTTCGACACGATAAGCAAAGTCTGTAATATTGAAGTCTTAAAATTTGTGAACTGTTTACATGAAACCATCTGACCTTTGACTATTTCCGACGATTCGCGAACAATTGTTGTAAATAAATATGTATTTATAGATAAATGTAAATATAAATAATAATTTGAAATTTAAAATATAATTTAAACATTAGAATTAATTAAGTAAAATAAGATACAGAATAATTATGTAAAATTTGAAATGAATCTATATAAACATATATGATCTTTATGCATAATTATTTTTATATGTATATTGTAATAAATAATCAAGATATGTTATTATATATAGTAGATAGTTGTTAAATATTACATATTTAATAATATGTAAACATATTAAAATTACTTATAAGTTAAAGTATAATTGTTATTATTATTTTCATTATTAATACTAATACCAGTAATATTAATATTACTAATTTAATACATATAGATATGAAATTTGATATGTGTGATTGTTAGATCAACATTTTTATTATTGTTATCATTACTAATATTAACAATAACATTACTATTACTATTAATATTATTGTCATATGATTAGTAATATACGATATTTAAAAATTATCATTAATATGATTACTATTAAAAATTAACATTTTTTTTAACATTAATATCAAAAGTATAATTTTTATCATTATTATTTTGTTATCATTACTATTATTTTTATGGATAGTATTATTATTATTATGAATATTACTTATTAATAATAATTATAAAATTTATGTATTCATTGATTAGCAACTAGGTAATAATATCTAAAAACATTTTTATTAGTAATATTAACATATATTTATATTTAATATATATTTACTAATTATTAATTTAATTATTAACATTAAAACATAATTATATAATATAGATATTTACGCGTGTTAGTGGATACAGTACCTGCTCTTTAAATTTTTTTTTTTCATCTTTCTGTTTGTCTTGTGAACAAATGTCGACCTCTCTCCATATATCACAAACGAGCTACTCATTTTTTTTCTTCGTAAAACAGATTCCATAGATTTTTTTTGTTTCCATTAACTAAACTAATCTTAATCACTTTCTAGTATCTGTTTTTATTAAATTAAAAGGTCAAGAAATATACCAGTACTTATGTTCGTGCCTGGTATAATCAGTGAACCGAATTCATGTAAGTTTTCAAAATCTGTTAATGTGATGATGTTAGGATTATTTTATTTAAACTCTCTATAAAATTTCAAGGCTCAACTCCTCAAATTGATTACTAATTTACGAGTCAAACTTGTATATCAAAAAGTCAACTGATTTGATTTTTGTGAAATTCGAGTTCTAGTGGAGGTTTTAGGATCAATTGAAGAGCCAAAAAGTTTTTATAGATGAATTAAAACGCGTTTCAGGTTATAATAATTGTCCAAAACTGTATGAATTTCGAAATCAAATTTTTTTTTCTAAAGGCCTACAACGAGCAGCTAGCTGATGTACTTTTTATTTATTTATTTATTTATTTTTGGCCTTGTTTTCAATTAAATAAAAACAATTGATATTGATTTATTTAAAGTATTTAAATAGCTGCTTTGTTGATATATTGGATTGGGATGACAGTCGACTTGATTAAAGAAGAAGAACACAGGTATTATTTGGGTTAAATAGGTTAACAGTTAGAAATAATCATAAAAGCAAGCTGGGATGAATGGTTAAGGGTGTTGGAGAGGAACAAGAGGTCCTGGGTTCGAACCCAGACCACTGCAGTATTCTTTTTATTAGTAAGAGAAACTGTTGGGTTGCCATGTCTGTTGGGCCGCAAGAATTAGTGTTGGGCCGTGGCGATTTATTTTGGACCGAGAAGTGTTATGAACTATTGGGCCAAAATTTTCGTTGGGCTGTTGGCAGGCTCACAGAATCCAAATTTCAGTTTAAATGAATTTCAGTTGTAGAATAAATTAGGAAAATAGGTAGCAGCAGAATGGTCTGAGGTATTTGTGGGCTAGCGAGAGGTCTCGGGTTCGATTCTGGCCTGAGACATTTCTTTTTAGAAAACCATGTTGAGGTAGTTTTCTTATTAATTATTATTATTATTATTGTTATTATTATTATTATTGTTATTATTATGAAATTTATTATTATTTGTTATTGTTATTATACTTAAAGATTATTATTACTACCGTACTTATAAGAATTAGAATTATCGTTATTGTTATTATTATTACTAATACATGTTGTAACTATTATTGGTATTATCATTATGATTATAATTACAAAAATGAATATTATTATTATTATTGTTAAGTTAAGTATTATTATAACTAACATACTACGAATTATTATTATTATCATTAAATACTAGTATTATTACTATTATGATTATGATTATTATAATTAGTGTTATTATGAAAGTAAAATAGGTTATTATTAATGTTATTATCAATTTTAATGAACATAGGTATTATTATAATTACTATTTTTCAAGCAAATGATATATATAAATATATATATATATATATATATATATATATATATATATATATATATATATATATATATATATATATATATATATATATATATATATATATATATATATATATATATATATATATATATATTTAATACATAAAACATAATAAAATTTATATTCTTATATACAAAGTGAAAATATGAAGACATACATATTATTAATATAAATATGACATAACTAATAAATTCATATATATATACAATTGTTCGATTGCAAATATGTGTATTAATATATATACAAATGATATAGGTTCGTGAATCCGAGGCCAACCCTGCATTGTTCAGTTTGTCTAATGTTGTCATATGTATTTTTACTACAAAATACATTAGGTGAGTTTCATTACTCCCTCTTTAAATGTTTTTGCAATATATATTTTTGGGACTGAGAATACATGCGCTTTTATAAATGTCTGACGAAATAGACACAAGTAATTGAAACTACATTCTATGGTTGAATTATTGAAATCGAATATGTCCCTTTTTATTAAGTCTGGTAATCTAAGAATTAGGGAACAGACACCCTAATTGACGCGAATCCTAAAGATAGATCTATCAGGCCCAACAAGTCCCATCCAAAGTACCGGATGCTTTAGTACTTCGGAATTTATATCATGTCCGAAGGAGGATCCCGGAATGATGGGGATATTCTTATATGCATATTGTGAATGTCGGTTACCAGGTGTTCAATCCATATGAATGATATTTTTGTCTCTATGCATGGGACGTATGTTTATGAGAAATGGAAATATGAAATCTTGTGGTCTATTAAAATGATAGAAATGATTATTTATGTTAAACTAATGAACTCACCAACCTTTTGGTTGACACTTTAAAGCGTGTTTATTCTCAGGTATGAAAGAAATCTTCCGCTGTGCATTTGCTCATTTTAAAGATATTACTTGGAGTCATTCATGGAATATTTCAAAAGACGTTGCATTCGAGTCGTTGAGTTCATCAAGATTATTATTAAGTCAATTATAGTTAGATATATTATGAAATGGTATGCATGCCGTCAATTTCGATGTAATGTAAGATTGTCTTTTCAAAAACGAATGCAATGTTTGTAAAATGTATCCTATAGAGGTCAAGTACCTCGCGATGTAATCAACTGTTGTGAAATGTTTATAATCGATATGGACTTCGTCCGGATTGATTAGGACAGGTCTCTACAAAACTGGTCCTAACCACAACATCAAATAATAATAAATATTAATTAAAATAAAAACATATAATAACGCAACACTAACTTAAGGGCAAAATAGTAATCTTACAACTAGACCCGATTGAGGATGTTACAAATAATCTACCCCCTTAAAAAGATTCCGTCCTCAGAATCTGTTCAAGGTCAAACAACTGGGGATAGCGCGCCCTCATTAAATCCTCAGTTTCCCACGTCAAGTTAGAATCTAAACTGTGTCGGGCTATTCCACTAACACCATTGGAATTTGTTTCTTTCTTAACTTGGTGACTTTCCTGTCTACTATTCAAATTGGCTCTTCTACTAACTTCTTACTTAAATCCACTTTCAAATCCTTTAGCGGAAGAATCAGGCTTTCATCATCTACTTTACACTTCCTTAAATAACACACATTGAACGTGTTTTGGATTGCTGCTTACCCTGAAGGAAGCTCTAAAACAACAGTCTGATCATTTAAAATTTCTTTGATCGGAAATGGCCCAATAAACCTCGGTGCTAGTATACCACGTTTACCAAATCTGATCACTCCTTTCCATGGCGAAACTTTCAGATAAACTCGATCACCTACATTAAAAATTACAGGACGTCTACGCGGATCAGCATACATCTTTTGTCGGTCTCTGGCTGCTTTTAACTTCTCACGTGCAATTTTGACCTTTTCTGCGGTTATCTGAACAATTTCGGGACCTGCAAATTGTTTCTCAACTGCTTCTAACCAACATGTAGGAGTTCTACACTTGCGACCGTATAACATTTCATACGGCGGCATTCCGATACTCGAATGATAGGAATTGTTGTAAGCAAACTCTATTAATGGAAGATGTAAATCCCAAGAACCACCATATTATAAAACACACGCTCTCAACATATCTTCTAGTGTCTGAATTGTACGTTCACTTTGACCGTCTGTCTGTGGGTGATAAGTTGTACTTAGATTCACACGCGCACCCAGATTCTGTTGTAAACTGTTCCAAAAGTTAGATAAAAACCTAGTATCTCTGTCGAAAACTATAGACAACGGTACGCCATGTCGACTAACGATCTCTTTCAAGTACAATCCTGCCAAATCACTTAACGAAGCAGTTTCATGTGTAGCTAGAAAGTGAGCACTCTTTGTTAAGTGATCCACTATCACCAAGATCATGTCGTGACCTTTCTGGGTTCGGGGTAATTTGGTTACAAAATCCATCGTTATATGATCCCATTTCCACTGAGGAATATTTAACTGTCGTAGAGACCCATACGGCTTTTGATGTTCTGCTTTAACTTGCGCACAAATATGACATTTTTCAACGAAATCTGCAACATCTGTCTTCATTATCGGCCACCAATACAACGTTTTCAAGTCTCTATACATCTTCGTACTACCTGGATGCACTGACAATATCGATTTATGCGCTTCAGTAAGGATTAAATCCCTCAAATCTCCATGCATAGGCACCCAAATTCGATCTTTATAGGTCTTTAATCCTCTAGAGTCATTGCATAGGTTAAATTTTCTTTTGGTCATTTGCTTAGTCTTTAGGTTTTCATCATTCAATGCTGCTAACTGAACGGTTTTCAATCGATATATAAAGTCTGAAACTATCTCATTTCTCATAAATCTGACATTTTCGACTGTTTTCTTACGACTCAGAGCGTCTGCGACCACATTTGCTTTTTCCGGGTGGTATTTAATCTCACAATCATAGTCTTTAATCAACTCTTGACATCGACGTTGACGCATATTTAATTCTTTCTGCGAAAAAATGTACTGAAGACTCTTATGTGTGACAACCCAAAAATTTCTAACCAAATTTAAACTTTAATCTTTATATGTTTCCGACACGATAAGCAATATTTGTTAAGTTAAATTTCAAGAATTTTAAACTATGTTCATACATTCATTCAACCTCGACCAAGTTCCAACGATTCAAGAACCATTAAACGAATATGATTATATATGTATATGTGTATGTATATTATAACTTGAAACGTAAACAAAATATTAGATTAAATACTTTATATGATTATATCTGTTTCAAAATATTTATCAATGGAATTAGAAGATAAGATCAAATGATTGAATTATCGGATATATTGAATTATGATTACAAGTCTCTGTTGAAAGGCCCACGTTGATTTGAGAAATCTTTCCATTTTAACAATATTTGGAAAATGGTAAAGTGATTTATAAATAAGAACAAATTGTCAATCATTGAGAACTAGACAAAGGATAGTGGAAGATTGAATCTCATAAAGACTCGATTGATCTATTTAGTTTCAAACGTACAAAAACGTTTTCAGTTTAAAAAGAACTTTATTATTAAAACGTATTTAACTTTTATAAATATCTAGAACCACTTTTGACAACTCATTACTTAACTAGTATGATAAAGATAACGATATTTATATTTTATTTTATTAAATATATATAACGATTTAAATTAATATTATATATATTTATACGCGTATTATACGTACATCGTTTTATACTTTTAATATACTTAAACTTTACCTTTACTTTATTTTTACTTTACTTTAACTTTAATAATTCACTTTAATAATTCATACTTTAATAATTCACTTTAATAATTCATACTTTAAAAATTCACTTTAATAATTCATACTTTAATAATTCACTTTAATAATTCATACTTTAATAATTCACTTTAATAATTCAAAAATCTATTATAAATAGAATTCAATAGGTTTCATTATTTCATAGAAACATGAAAATATTTTTCTATAAACTCTCTCAATCGATTTACATATATATATTTACTCCATATTATTTCAAGATATTATTAGTATACATAAAATATTATGACGGAGTGCTGTCTGAGTGATTTTGAAATTGTTTTTCGAGTAGGATGGGATTAAGGAAATTATGGGTTATAGCTATGGAGGTGATTGAGTATGGTTCATGGGTATGCTCGTGAGGTCAATATAGTGTTTATCATTTCCGTTGCGTCTACGTACCTTTCCAGCAATATTGAATCTCAATATTGATACGTGAGTACTCATAATTTAACTTTTACATACTAATAGTGTATCCCTGACTAGTGCTCGAGTATTTAGGATTATGCATACTTGTACTTTTGATATTGCCCTTAGACAGGTTAGGTTGAATCTTGAATTAGTTACACTTGCGGTTGAGATAAGGTATAAGATATGCATGTCCTTGGAAAGCTAGCAAAAAATTAAGAACTTTTCCTTTAGATATCGAATGGTTTCGATGAACGGATTAGAAGTTATAATCAATTAAATTTTCGATATTTTTATTAAAAATGATTATTATTATCGTCTTTTTTATCGTCGTTCTAGTTTTATCTTATTATTATCATTATTATTATCTTTATCAATAAAATGGATTTATCATTAAAAATTGTTATTTTTTTATTATTACTATCGTTATTATCGTTAAAGTTATAATTAGTATTATTATTATTATCCAATTATTATTATTATTATTAGTATTATTATTATTATCATTATTAATATATATATATATATATATATATATATATATATATATCATTATTTAAAAATGGTTATTGTTATTGTTATTATTATTATTACTATATTATCATTAAGATAATTATTAGTATTATCGTTAATAATGTTATAGTAACTATAATTATTAATATTAGTGTAATTAAAACAAATATTTGTAACACCTAATTATTTTGATTACTATTATCATCATTATTATGAACACGATATAAAAGATGATTAAAAGCTATTAAACGAAATGATTAGGAAATAATGAGTAAGAGTATCATGATGAAATTAAAATATTATAAGATATTGATTTAGATAAAATTATCGTTCTTATTATTTTTATCATTACTATTATTATTAAAAGTATCGTTAGTATTAAAACTATCATTTTTACAAAAATTATCATTTTAATAGAAATGTCATTGTTACTATAAAATATAATTATTATTATTATTTTAAATAGAATTATTATTTTAAAGATAATATTAAAAATTATCGTAAATATTAAAGTTATCATAATTAGAATTATCGTTTTATCATAATTTCATCTTAGTAATTATAAATATTGATATTTTTATAATAATAATTATTATTACAAAATAATACAACTTTTACTTACTATCATTATAGATATTATTTTATCAAATAAATATGTGATACAAACATATTTTACTACGTGTAATAACTTACTTTAATAATACCTATCATATTATCTTTATGATATTAAATGAACCCTATAAATTTTATTACTTAATATATATAAAAGTATATTTTATTATATAAATTTAATATAAAATTTTATTTATTAATAAATAAATTATATTATTTACTCTAATAAATCTTTTAAAAATATTTAAAAATATAAAACGACGATATTTAAACTATATATTAATCATGTATAGATTTTTGGAAATTATTTTGAGTCAAATTTACTTTTGTTGACTTTTGCATATTAGTCTCGAGCATTAGGATTGTGGTACACTATGACTTAACCTAATTTGTTAGACAAATATTGACCAACACATAAATATATATAATTAATTTAGGTTCGTGAATCCGAGGCCAACCTTACACTTGTTCAATGACGTTATATGTATTTTTACTACGAAATACAGTATGGTAAGTTTCATTTGCCTTTTTACCCTTTATATTTTTGGGACTGAGAATACATGCGCTTTTATAAATGTTTGACGAAATAGACACAAGTAATTGAAACTACATTCTATGGTTGAATTATCGAAATCGAATATGCCCCTTTTTATTAAAGTCTGGTAATCTAAGAATTAGGGAACAGACACCCTAATTGACGCGAATCCTAAAGATAGATCTATTGGGCCTAATAAACCCCATCCAAAGTACCGGATGCTTTAGTACTTCGAAATTTATATCATGTCCGAAGGAGGATCCCGGAATGATAGGCGATATTCTTATATGTATCTAGTTAATGTCGGTTACCATGTGTTCACCATATGAATGATTATTTTTGTCTCTATGCATGGGACGTATATTTATGAGAACTGGAAATGAAATTCTTGTGGTCTATTAAAATGATGAAAATAAATGATTATGATAAACTAATGAACTCACCAACCTTTTGGTTGACACTTTAAAGCATGTTTATTCTCAGGTGTTAAAGAAATCTTCCGCTGTGCATTTGCTCATTTTAAAGATATTACTTGGAGTCTTTCATAGCATATTTCAAAGAACGTTGCATTCGAGTCATTGAGTTCATCAAAGATTGTTATTAAATCAATTTATAGTTGGATAGTGGATATTATGAAATGGTATGCATGCCTGTTAATTTTCGATGTAAAGAAAGTTTGTCTTTTAAAAACGAATGCAATGTTTGTAAAATGTATCATATAGAGGTCAAATACCTCGCAATGTAATCAACTATTATGAATCGTTTATAATGTATATGAACGGGTCCTTTCAGTTGGTATCAGAGCGGTGGTCTTAGCGAACCAGGTCTGCATTAGTGTGTCTAACTGATAAGTCGATAGGATGCATTAGTGAGTCTGGACTTCGACCGTGTCTGCATGTCAAAAGTTTTGCTTATCATTTTGTGTCAAAAATTAGCTACTTATCATCCTCAGGAAATTACCTACTTATCATTTTTAGTCTAAGACATGTCTTGCTGCATTGATTGCATGAATAGTGTATAGACAAAAATTCATATCTTAGCATATCTGCTAAATCATATCTTATCGTATCTGTTACTTTAAACTTTGTCTGACATATCCCGCAAAGTCCTCCGTAATCTACGAAATCTTTTTATCAATATATATATATATATATATATATATATATATATATATATATATATATATATATATAATTAGAATACCATCCGTTAGCCAAAATCATTTCATATCGGAAAAAAAAAATCCTTTATCCAATCGTACGAAATGGAATTCGTCATCGGTTCAAGTCACCCAGATTCCGAAATGGAATCCTATTCAAGCTCCGAAAGCAGTGTGACCGGAATAGATCAACCAATCAGTCATCACCTATTCTGGATGAATTGAGGATGGGTTCGTAGCCTCCTCAATCATTGGAGACAAGAAGAAGGTGATCCCTTCCATCCACCACATTGCCCTCTTGACGAAGAACTTGAAGCACTTACCGGCGAACCTGTCCGAAACACCATTTTCTCGCTCATTTCCAGAGTATCTCGTCACGATTATATATTACATCAAATTTTAGATTTTATTTATCCGCTCGTCCGAACCGACAATCACCCCGGTGTAATAGAAGAAGTCAACGAGCTTCGCGCTCGGGTAGTGGCTTTGGAGAATATGGTGCAGAGATTACAAACACCAGCAGCAGCATCAGTAGCATAACCAGTACCACCATCATCAACGCCAACAGTACCATTACCACCTCCAACCACAACCGCGTCGTAAACCTCAACTTCACAATCTGTCCCACGAGCATCAACGTCATATGCACCATAGATACCAAGGAGTACCAACAACAATAACTGATGAAGTATTAATTCATAACTTCATTAGAGAAACATTCCGCGGCGATTATGTAATCTCTAAAGTCTTAGAGATTATCTAATCTAGCCCTAACCATAAATTAGTTAAGCGAACCAAAATGATAGAAGGAAGAGTAGAAACCCTGACAAAAATAGTGTGTGATTAACAAGCTAAACTTGCTTTACCAACAGCATCAACAGTACCGTCAGCATTACCAGCATCGTCAGTACAGTCAACATCCGAATCAACAACACCGATAACATCACAAACTCCGTCAGTTCAAGAATCACTGTGGACATCATTACGAATCTATAATGTGTATATTGTATCAACGAGTTATGAAGAATTAACTCATTCCCTCTGAAGAAATTATATGTATAATATATATATATATATATACATATATATATACATATATATATATATATATATATATATATATATATATATATATTGAAATAAATTTTTCCGTGCTAAGCTATTGTGTGTGAATCTTAACTACTCGGTTAATTCATATTACAAATATGCAATAATGTACGTCCTTCGGCCGCAACTTAACCATCGTTAACTACAATCTCTGTCGCAATTCAACAAATTCCAATTCATAATAAATCAAGTATATATTTGATTTTACACTTTCATCATCAATGTACCCGAAACTTTTTAGATAACATCATTCGTACTTTGTGAAATTCACAAGAAGTCCACGAATCGAACATCATACATCAACAAATAACGAAGTATTGATTCATAATTTCAATGTCATTAAAGAAATACTGCGTAAAAGTTATGTACTTTTTAAATCCTTTAGGGATTATTCAATTCTAGTTTCAACCGTAAATCAAATGAGTTTAATTTAACATTAACTCATTAAATCTATGTTACATCTGAAGAAAATATACATATATATTTTCATAAAGACTGTAATAAAATTCTTTTGTACAAAATATTAATTGTGAAATTTTTTTTAACGGGTAGGTAATACTCGAGAGATATATAAATTCACAATTAATATGTTACATTCTTCGAATCTGATTCAGTAAATCATCCATTATACTCCCTACTTTCACAACAATATACATTCTTATATAGAAATCAAAACAACCATACTCATTCAAAATTTAATTACATATTCTGATTTTGAAATCTCAAAATTCAACTTGAGATATGACCAAAATCATCACTCTTAGATCCTTACATCTTTCACAAGCTATATTTTGACTTCAAAACTGTGTTAAAACATCAAATGTATGTTAACGATTACAATCTGTATTCGAACCCTTCGAAAATTTCCGAAGACACTTCGAATGATGAGCAATCGAGATGATCCAACCACATGTTACCCACAGTTATGTACCCGAAAAACTCTTAAAACCAAAGTAAAAGTTTAAACAACGTATCCCGTCAGATTCTTTGGCATTTATTAGCAAAAATAACTTTGCGACTCCTATTCAAAGTAGCCAGTTTTGTCACAGCTCCAGCAAGTCAACTTTGACTTTTCAGTCAGACTAACCTTATTATAACCTTGAGATATACACCATCGTTACCAGGGAACCTTTTACATTCCACCACATTATTAGCAGATGTACCAACAACTTCATTACCCTTTGACTTTAGCCTCTCCAAAAAGTCATTATAATTATTCATTGAAACCCCATCATTTACTCATTCGCATCTTGTAATGAGAATTGCCATACGAATCATTGGGAATTAGCAATCAGTATTTTGAAATTTCGCAGCATGTCTGTGAAGACCCGTCCTAATCCATCCGGACGAAGTCCATATCGATTATAAACGATTCACAACAGTTGATTACATCGCGAGATACTTGACCTCTATATGATACATTTTACAAACATTGCATTCGTTTTTGAAAAGACAAACTTTCATTACATCGAAAGTTGACAGGAATGCATACCATTTCATAATATATCCAACTATAATTGACTTGATAATAATCTTGATGAACTCGATGACTCGAATGCAACGTCTTTTGAAATATGCCATGAATGACTCCAAGTAATATCTATAAAATGAGCAAATACACAGCGGAAGATTTCTTTCGTACCTGAGAATAAACATGCTTTAAAGTGTCAACCAAAAGGTTGGTGAGTTCATTAGTTTTAACTTAAACAATCGTTTCCATCATTTTAATAGACCACAAGATTTCAGATTTCCATTTCTCATAAACATACGTCCCATGCATAGAGACAAAAATATCATTCATATGGATTGAACACCTGGTAACCGACATTAACAATATGCATATATAAGAATATCCCCATCAATCCGGGATCTTCCTTCGGACATGATATAAATTTCGAAGTACTAAAACATCCGGTACTTTGGATGGGGCTTGTTGGGCCCGATAGATCTATCTTTAGGATTCGCGTCAATTAGGGTGTCTGTTCCCTAATTCTTAGATTACCAGCCTTAATAAAAAGGGGCATATTCGACTTCGATAATCCAACCATAAAATGTAGTTTCACGTACTTGTGTCAATTTCGTAAAACAGTTATAAAAGTTGCGCATGTATTCTCAGCCCAAAAATATAAAGGGTAAAAAGGCAAATGAAACTCACGATACTGTATTTTGTAGTAAAAATACATATGACGTCATTGAACAATGCAGGGTTGGCCTCGGATTCACGAACCTATATCAATTGTGTATATATTAATACGTATAATGTAAGTTACAAAATTTCATTTATTAATATGTATTATTTATATATTATAGTTTTGTAGAATTTATTCTAACCTTTATTTTAAAACGTATACTTATATTATATTTTAAGTTATATTTTATATATATATCGATTTTATGTATATATATCTATAATGATTTACGTTTATATAAATAGTGACATTAATATATTTATATACATATATTTGTGGTTAGTATTGTATTTATGAAATTTTATTAGTTTGTTATGTGAATTATTAATACAATCCTAGTATATACCATAAGTATATATATAGTGTACAAAAGATTTATTTGTTAAAATAATAATTTAGATAATAATGATTTACTAATAATAATAATAATTTTATTAATAATGATAATACTAATAGCAAAAAAAATGAAAATGATAACTGTTAATGATACTAATAATAATAACTCTAAAATAATATTAATACTAATACCATACTTATGTTAATAATAAGGGTTCTAATATTTATAAAATGATAAATGATAATCATAATAATACTAGTAAATATTAATGATGATACTGATAAATATGATATTATTAATTGTAAATGTACTGATGATACTATTATTTATAAACCGGTACAAATTCTAATATTGATGATAATAATATATTTTTATTTCCTTCATAATAATAATAATAATGATAATCATAATCATAATCCTAATGATGATAAAATACTAAAATGATAAGTTTATTACTAATAATAATATTATTAATACCTATCATAATAATAATAGTAATGTCTATAATACTTTCAAATATGATAACAAGTATGATACTAATAATAACAATAACAATAACAATCAAAACAATCACAATAATAATAATAATACTAATAATAATTAATATATAATAACAATAATAAAATTAGAAAAGAAAACTACCTCACATGAAAAGAGTTTCAAAAAAAAAAAAAAAACTACCGTCCTCTGGACTCGATCTCGTGACCACATGCTCACACGCAAACACTCTCGACCATCCCACCAATTCTGATTCTCTGTACTAATATCGAATTTAAATTTTATATATAAACTGTTTTTCTTCTATTCCTCTTCTTCTCCACAAGTCTTATGGATTCAACAAAACATCAATAACCAAAAAAAAAAATAAAAAATCAGGGTTCCTTTTAAAGCTTCAAAACATTACAGAAAAAAAAATAATTTGGGTTCTAAAATAAAAAAAAAAAAACACTAAAGGCCTACTGCAGCGTCGGTTCTTGGAACAAAAAAAAAAAATTGATTTCGTAATAGATAACATTATAGATAATGTTTATAACACGAAATAGTTTTCTAAACATGTATAAAAACTACTGGAATCGTCAATTTGATCAGAAACATATACACGAACGCGAATTTGTCTCAAGAACAATTGTTGACTTTTTTTAAACTAAACTTTGACTTCAAAATTCAAGATCGATATAAAGATTTGAGAGTTGAGATTTTGCAGATAGATTCAAAGAAAGATTTCTAACCTTTCTGCATTTTTAGATTTTGAAACTTTATTCGAAATTGAATTAAGAGAAAAAAAAATTGGAGCGTGCAGAGAAGAAGAAAAAAAAAATATCGCTGTGCTCTTTAATCCCATTGGATTTCCTTTTTATTTGATTTGCAATTATACATAATCATTTTGTAATAATAGAGATCGGTTGATAAAAAATGGAGAAAATGTCAACACAGGTTCACGAGTTTGGAGCAGGAAAGAAACAAAAAAAATAATAATAATAGAGATAAAGGATACAGAGGTCAAGCGTATAATATAGATCCCTACTGTTTTTTTTAATTAATAATAATAATATATAATAACAATACTATTAATATCTAATAATATTAATAAAATTAATAATAATGATAAATATAATATTAATGATAATAATAATTGTAAAAATGATAATAATAATAATAATAATAATAATAATAATAATAATAATAATAATAATAATAATAATAATAATAATAATAATAATAATACCATACTAATTATGATAATATTAATATTTTATCGATAATAATAATATTAGTAATAATAATCTAATTTATACATCCAATTTCATCTTTATATGATATAAAGTGATATTATGAATACAAATATTGATATTTGACGATACAAATAACATTACTACAACAACTATATTTGTATTTAAATTTAATTTATTAATTTCATCTATTATTATGTAATATTTAATAATTATGTAATATGTATTGTAACATATACTGAATATTATATATTTATGCATTTTAATATAAATATATTATAATATTTATTTACATACTAATTATATTATACTTATGTATGTAATTATGAAAAATATAAATGTTTTATATATGTAAGTATTATATATATTTATTAAAATAGTATATTATTTCATCATAGATATATTATAAATTTCTACATATACATAATATAATAATTATGTATAAAATCATATATATATAGTTATATTTATGTATATATGTATACTACCATATATATAAAATCATGTTTTAAATGTTGAGTAGATGATTAATTATGTATATTAAACAATTAACTACAAAGTATAACATTGTACATTTAATATTTTGATAACGTTGGTAAAATATGTTTGAATCATTTATATACAATATACTATATATATTCAAAATGAAAATCTTTAGTTATTAAATGTTATCTTTTATAATAACAAAATTACTTAATAGTTCATTAATACTAATATAATTAGTTTTATATATAATTATTTATATTTACATTCTTAGTTACAATTAAAGGTTCGTGAATCGTCGGAAATAGTTAAAGGTCAAATGTTATCATGAAATAGTTCAAACATAATGAGACTCGGTTTAATAGACTTTGCTTATCGAGTCGAATCATATAAGATTATGTTTAAATTTGGTCGGAAATTCCCGGGTCATCACAGTACCTACCCGTTAAAGAAATTTCGTCCCGAAATTTGAGTGAGGTCGTCATAGCTAACAATAAATATGTTTTCCTGACGAATATGAGTTGATAACTTGAGTTTTATCATCATTGAGTAATATGGATAAAAATAATTCAATTATTCGAAGAGTGCGAATGAAGCTATTCACAAAAGGATGAAATGAGAAACAAAGATTTGTTTTTAACTTTTGACGTAGTCAGGTTTGAATTTAGAAAATAAGGCGCGTCTTAACTTTTGACATTGCCTTGGTTGAATTCCGGAATTTAAGGGATTTAAAGAAAATCTTGAAGATCTATAAAATCTGATTCTTCGGGATTTATGGAAATTAAGATCTCTTTAATTAAATACGGTGATCTGCCCCGATTACTACGTCTGATATTTCCAGTATAAATTAAGCTCTTCCTTTCCATTATTCTCACCATTATTATACTTTCTTTCTTAGTTCATACATCCAAAAGATTCTGAAAATGATTAATCCAGTTCTGATCCTTGTCCTCATCCTTACTATCGCAACAATCATTCTCCTTTTCCAACTTCCACCAGAGGAATCTGCTTTCTTCTACTTCGCCCTCGGGATTATAATGTTTTTAATTCTCCCGTGTCTTTATGTTGCGATAAACATTGATATACACGGTTTGTAATTTATGTGTTGTTATCGGACTTTATATTCTCCCTTATATTTCAAAGCTCTATGCTTTTGTTTTCTCTTCCCGACTTCAAGTCAAGCGAATAATGGTCCAGAATTTATAGATATAGAGTTTCGAATGATTATAATGTTCTAAGCATGAAGGAACGTGATAGCACGATTTGATTTTCAAATTTATCAACATCACGGAAGATAGAACCATCAAGAATACATTTTCTTGATTTGTTACGGAGTTAAGTAGGATGAAAGAGTTATGTAACATGGCACATGATGACGTTATGATCTGTGAATCATCACGTTTCATTTAGAAACTCAGCATGACTTACTGTAATATAATCACGTTGATCAAGTGTCATTATATTATACTAACTCATGCATCAGTTCCCATCATTACTACAATAACATTCATATTTTAAGCTTGAAAATTTACAGAATATAGAAACTAACAGTTTCTATATGATGTAATACTGATAGCACTAAAAGATTAATGATTTCAGATAAGAATAGTTATAAAAATATCTCCAGAAATATGGAGGATATTTATAATGAAAGGTACGATAATATCTCAGAATATCTAAAGATCAGAGGATGATAGAAACTATTGTCTGCAAGGGTTTAGAGTAAGGAGCAAGTTATTCACTATAGACTTTAGCAGACATTGAATTATTTGGATTCTTTAAAGTCAAACTTATTCTTTGTGATTTATCCACGGCTTTCTTCATAGTTTCGCATAATCTGCTTTTCGGTACTATATTTTCTATTGAATGTTTCCAATATAATGATACACAGGAAGCACGAAGAGGTATATAATTTCGGACGAGAATATTTATGAAAATATCCTCAGAAATATCAAAGATATTGATGATGATATTTTGGAATTTCTAAGTTCGACGGTTGATGGAGAAACATTTTCCGCAAGATTTTAACATGACTTCGGAGCAAGATATTCTCTAAAGATTTCAACGGATCCAGAATTACCTGAATCCTTTGAATATAGGATTTGGTCCTTGTATTTGTCCTTGGTCTCCTTCATGGGTAACTCAATCTGTTTTTCAATACCCAATTTTCTATCGAGCGTTCCTAACACTCCTTTCTTTATCATCAAACTTTTGTCCGTTTAGACCATCTACCATTTTTCTGTTTCCTCTGCATTTAATGCTATGATATCTGAATCATCGGTTATTAATCCGAGGTGGTTTCAGGAGAATTGTGTTTTTAGATGATTAAACGCTGATGGTAATATGATGGAATATGAAAGGTTACCTGGTAACAATAAAAGAGCACGCGTATATATAAACGTTATAATAAGGTTGTTTCGTACGAAAAGTCGAAGTTGACTTGTTGGAGTTGTGACAAAATTGGCTAATTTTGAAAAGGGATCGCAAAGTTGTTTTTGTTAATAAATGCCAAAGGATCTGACGCGGCTACGTGTTGAACTTTTACTCAATTGCCGAGAGTTTCTCAGGTGCATAACTATATGCATAAATCTTTCCTTCCGTAGATGAAGTGCGGTTGATTCATCCTATCGATTGAGGTGTTTTCAAGAATCATGAAAGGTTTGAACGCAGAATGTAATCGTGAAGATACAAATGAGGTTTAAGACGAAATCAAGTGGCAAACTTGAAGAATTGTTTAGTTTCATATGTTATATTCAATATTTTAATTCATTTTAATTGTCCAATGTTATTAGTCCACAGTCGATAGTCCACAGTTGACAGTGCAATCATTCATATATAGTTTAATATATAATATTTGAATTAATTAATACGTATCGTGACCCGTGTACATGTCTCAGACTCGATCACAACTCAAAGTATATATATTATTATAGAATCAACCTCAACCCTGTATAGAGAACTCGATCATTACTGCATATAGAGTGTCTATGGTGATTCCAAATAATATATATAGATGTGTCGATATGATATGTCAAAACCTTGTATACGTGTCCCGATATTTAAAGTGCGTAAAATAAATAACAGAAATTAAATGACGATAAATAAAGTGCGTAAAGTAAATAACAGAAATTAAATGACAATAAATAAAATTGCGAGAATATAAATTGCGATAAAATAAATTGCGATAAATAAATTGCGATAAATAAAATGTAATACGGAATTAACAGTTAGCTAGGAACAGTTAGCTAGGATTTTGTTAGCGTGGTTTCTTAATAAAATTTAATATTGTTAATTAGTCTGTTTCTAATCAATTTTTGTTGTGTCCATTATTTCTTCATTATGCCACTTGTTGGATTCTGATAGGTCAAAATTCAAATATGAAATTGAATTTGAATGAAAATAGTTATTCTTTGGTGAACGGATAAGTATCCCGGTGGTTGTAAATAGGATAGTGAATAACTGTTGAATCAGATTCGAAGAATATACAGTGTAACTTATTAATGTGAAATTTAAATATTCCTCGGGTATTACCTACCCGTTAAAATATTTTTATTATTAACAGTTTGTACAAAAGAATTTTTAATTACAATCTTTATGAAAACATATATACATATATATTTTCTTCAGATGTAATCATGAATTTAATGAGTTAACATGATATTAAACTCATTTAGTTTTCAGTTGGAACTAGAATAAATAATCTCTAAAACATTAGAGATTACATAATCACCATGTCGAACGAAGATAACTGATGTAGAATGTCATGTAGAATGATGATTATACTCGAGGTATAGATTGAGATGTTGAGGCATGTGATATTGAAATTTGGGTTGTTGGTGGTACCGTTGGTGCCGGTGATTTGGATGAAGCTGGTACGTTTTGCACCATATTTTCCAAGACTACAACTTATGCGCGAAGTTCGTTAACTTCTTCTATTACACCGGGATGATTGTCGGTTCGGACGAGCGGATGAATGAGGTTTAGAATCTGAGATAGTATATGATCGTGATGAGATACTTTGGAAATGAGAGAGAAAATGGTGTCTCGAACAGGTTCGCCGGTAAACGTTTTAGGTCCATTGTCAAGAGGTGAATTTGGTTAGTGGAAATGATCGCCTTCTTCGCGTTTCCATTGATTATGTCGACTACGAACCCATCTCCAATTCATTCAGAATAGATGATGGCTAATTGATCGATTCATTCCGGTTACTCTGCTTTCGGAGCTCGAGTGGAAATCCATATCGAAATAGCTGTCGGAATAACTATCGAAATAGCTATCGAAATCAGATGGACTCGAACTGGTTGAGGGATTCATCTCGTACGATCAGATGAAGGATTTTCGATAAGAAATAGATTATAGGATGTAGATTAGTACCCTGCAATACATAATTTACATATGCATATATAATACTAAAATCCCATAAGCTACGGAGGAATCTACGGAAGCTGTCAGGCAAAGGTAACAATAACAGATACGCTAAGATATGAATTTAACTATACACTGTCTATGCAATAAAGGCAGTAAGACGTGTCTTAGACTTTAAGGATGATAAGCAAATAATTTTTCGACACTAAATGATAAGCAAACCTTTTGACATGCAAACACGGTCGAAGTCCAGACTCATTAATGCATTCTAACGACTATCAGTTAGACTCACTAATGCAAGACCTGGTTCGCTAAGACCACCGCTCTGATACCAACTGTGAAGACCCGTCCTAATCCATCCGGACGAAGTCCATATCGATTATAAACGATTCACAACAGTTGATTACATCGCGAGATACTTGACCTCTATATGATACATTTTACAAACATTGCATTCGTTTTTGAAAAGACAAACTTTCATTACATCGAAAGTTGGCAGGCATGCATACCATTTCATAATATATCCAACTATAATTGACTTGATAATAATCTTGATGAACTCGACGACTCGAATGCAACTTCTTTTGAAATATGCCATGAATGACTCCAAGTAATATCTATAAAATGAGCAAATACACAGCGGAAGATTTCTTTCGTACCTGAGAATAAACATGCTTTAAAGTGTCAACCAAAAGGTTGGTGAGTTCATTAGTTTAACTTAAACAATCATTTCCATCATTTTATTAGACCACAAGATTTCAGATTTCCATTTCTCATAAACATACGTCCCATGCATAGAGACAAAAATATCATTCATATGGATTGAACACCTGGTAACCGACATTAACAATATGCATATATAAGAATATCCCCATCATTCCGGGATCCTCCTTTGGACATGATATAAATTTCGAAGTACTAAAACATCCGGTACTTTGGATGGGGCTTGTTGGGCCCGATAGATCTATCTTTAGGATTCGCGTCAATTAGGGTGTCTGTTCCCTAATTCTTAGATTACCAGACTTAATAAAAAGGGGCATATTCGACTTCGATAATCCAACCATAAAATGTAGTTTCACGTACTTGTGTCAATTTCGTAAAACAGTTATAAAAGTTGCGCATGTATTCTCAGCCCAAAAATATAAAGGGTAAAAAGGCAAATGAAACTCACGATACTGTATTTTGTAGTAAAAATACATATGACGTCATTGAACAATGCAGGGTTGGCCTCGGATTCACGAACCTATATCAATTGTGTATATATTAATACGTATAATGTAAGTTACAAAATTTCATTTATTAATATGTATTATTTATATATTATAGTTTTGTAGAATTTATTCTAACCTTTATTTTAAAACGTATACTTATATTATATTTTAAGTTATATTTTATATATATATCGATTTTATGTATATATATCTATAATGATTTACGTTTATATAAATAGTGACATTAATATATTTATATACATATATTTGTGGTTAGTATTGTATTTATGAAATTTTATTAGTTTGTTATGTGAATTATTAATACAATCCTAGTATATACCATAAGTATATATATAGTGTACAAAAGATTTATTTGTTAAAATAATAATTTAGATAATAATGATTTACTAATAATAATAATAATTTTATTAATAATGATAATACTAATAGCAAAAAAAATGAAAATGATAACTGTTAATGATACTAATAATAATAACTCTAAAATAATATTAATACTAATACCATACTTATGTTAATAATAAGGGTTCTAATATTTATAAAATGATAAATGATAATCATAATAATACTAGTAAATATTAATGATGATACTGATAAATATGATATTATTAATTGTAAATGTACTGATGATACTATTATTTATAAACCGGTACAAATTCTAATATTGATGATAATAATATATTTTTATTTCCTTCATAATAATAATAATAATGATAATCATAATCATAATCCTAATGATGATAAAATACTAAAATGATAAGTTTATTACTAATAATAATATTATTAATACCTATCATAATAATAATAGTAATGTCTATAATACTTTCAAATATGATAACAAGTATGATACTAATAATAACAATAACAATAACAATCAAAACAATCACAATAATAATAATAATACTAATAATAATTAATATATAATAACAATAATAAAATTAGAAAAGAAAACTACCTCACATGAAAAGAGTTTCAAAAAAAAAAAAAACTACCGTCCTCTGGACTCGATCTCGTGACCACATGCTCACACGCAAACACTCTCGACCATCCCACCAATTCTGATTCTCTGTACTAATATCGAATTTAAATTTTATATATAAACTGTTTTTCTTCTATTCCTCTTCTTCTCCACAAGTCTCATGGATTCAACAAAACATCAATAACCAAAAAAAAAAAAAAAAAAATCAGGGTTCCTTTTAAAGCTTCAAAACATTACAGAAAAAAAAATAATTTGGGTTCTAAAATAAAAAAAAAAAAAAACACTAAAGGCCTACTGCAGCGTCGGTTCTTGGAACAAAACAAAAAAAATTGATTTCGTAATAGATAACATTATAGATAATGTTTATAACACGAAATAGTTTTCTAAACATGTATAAAAACTACTGGAATCGTCAATTTGATCAGAAACATATACACGAACGCGAATTTGTCTCAAGAACAATTGTTGACTTTTTTTAAACTAAACTTTGACTTCAAAATTCAAGATCGATATAAAGATTTGAGAGTTGAGATTTTGCAGATAGATTCAAAGAAAGATTTCTAACCTTTCTGCATTTTTAGATTTTGAAACTTTATTCGAAATTGAATTAAGAGAAAAAAAATTGGAGCGTGCAGAGAAGAAGAAAAAAAAATATCGCTGTACTCTTTAATCCCATTGGATTTCCATTTTATTTGATTTGCAATTATACATAATCATTTTGTAATAATAGAGATCGGTTGATAGAAAATGGAGAAAATGTCAACACAGGTTCACGAGTTTGGAGCAGGAAAGAAACAAAAAAAATAATAATAATAGAGATAAAGGATACAGAGGTCAAGCGTATAATATAGATCCCTACTGTTTTTTTTAATTAATAATAATAATATATAATAACAATACTATTAATATCTAATAATATTAATAAAATTAATAATAATGATAAATATAATATTAATGATAATAATAATTGTAAAAATGATAATAATAATAATAATAATAATAATAATAATAATAATAATAATAATACCATACTAATTATGATAATATTAATATTTTATCGATAATAATAATATTAGTAATAATAATCTAATTTATACATCCAATTTCATCTTTATATGATATAAAGTGATATTATGAATATAAATATTGATATTTGACGATACAAATAACATTACTACAACAACTATATTTGTATTTAAATTTAATTTATTAATATCATCTATTATTATGTAATATTTAATAATTATGTAATATGTATTGTAACATATACTGAATATTATATATTTATGCATTTTAATATAAATATATTATAATATTTATTTACATACTAATTATATTATACTTATGTATGTAATTATGAAAAATATAAATGTTTTATATATGTAAGTATTATATATATTTATTAAAATAGTACATTATTTCATCATAGATATATTATAAATTTCTACATATACATAATATAATAATTATGTATAAAATCATATATATATATAGTTATATTTATGTATATATGTATACTACCATATATATAAAATCATGTTTTAAATGTTGAGTAGATGATTAATTATGTATATTAAACAATTAACTACAAAGTATAACATTGTACATTTAATATTTTGATAACGTTGGTAAAATATGTTTGAATCATTTATATACAATATACTATATATATTCAAAATGAAAATCTTTAGTTATTAAATGTTATCTTTTATAATAACAAAATTACTTAATAGTTCATTAATACTAATATAATTAGTTTTATATATAATTATTTATATTTACATTCTTAGTTACAATTAAAGGTTCGTGAATCGTCGGAAATAGTTAAAGGTCAAATGTTATCATGAAATAGTTCAAACATAATGAGACTCGGTTTAATAGACTTTGCTTATCGAGTCGAATCATATAAGATTATGTTTAAATTTGGTCGGAAATTTCCGGGTCATCACAATGTCTACGCCAACAGTTATATGTGTATATATAACGTCTATCTTCTGGACTTAATTTGAATGTGAAGTTTCTGAAAAACAATCCGAACTACGAATTGGTTCTCCAAAAATGGAAAAAAAAAATGCTGATGAAGCAGCAAAAACTATAAACGACTTTAAACGGTAAAAGCTGGATGATAATGATGAAGTGTGCTGGCAAAGCGCGGAAAAAGAGAAGTTTTGGACCTGGAAAAATGGATTGAGCAAAGTAGGAAGGAGGCTGTGGACAAATTACAAAGACTGAATCTGACTTCAAAGGATCCAAATGATTCAGTACCTGCTGAAGTCATTAACGAATACCTTGCTCCTGACTCTAAACCCCTGCGGACAATATTCTTCATCATCCTCTGATATTAGAAATTCTAAAATATCATCATATCTTTCATTATAAATATCCTCCATATTTCTGAAGATATTTTCTCAATTTTTCTTATTTGAAATCATTTACCTCTTCGCGCTATCTGTATTACATCATCAAAGAAACTATTTTAGTTTCTAAATTCTGAAACATTCAAGTTTAAAATAGGAATATTTTGAAGTAGTGTTGGGAACTGAAGCATGAATTAATATAATATAATGACACTTGATCAATGTGATTATATTACCGTAAGTCATGCTGAGTTTCTAAATGAAACGTGATGATTCACAGATCATAACATCATCATGTGCCATGTTATACGACTCTTGTATTCTATTTAACCTCTAAAATATCAAGAAAATATTTCTTGATGATTCGGCCTTTTCCAAGGTATTCTAGTAATTTGACAAGTCAAGATCGTGTCATCACAATTTCCTTCCTAGAACATTAACAATGTTCATTCCGAAATTCATATCTGTGAATTCTGGACCATTACAAGCGGTGCTTAATCGCAAGAAGAAGAAACGAAAGGACAAAACTCCGAAATAGAAAGTGGGGTATAAATTGCAGCAAATAAAAGAGAGCATTAACTGTGAATGATAATGATTATAGAAGACAGAAGCAGAGACTTTGAAATATAAGGGAACATATAAAGCCCAACGACAAACCAGAAATTATAAACCATATATATCGATGCATATAAAGACACGGGAGAACTAGAAACACTATAAACCCAAGAGTATAGTAGAAGTAAATAGATTCTTCCGGCGGTAGATGAAAAAGAAGAATGACCGATATGAAAGTTAGAAGTATATCGAGAATCAGAACTGGATGGAGCATATTGATGAATACTTTAAAATATGAGTTGAGGGAGAAAGAATAGAAGGTGATGAAACATGACTAGGAACTTAGAAATCAACAGATTTAACTCACACAATGGCGGAACAAGTGAATCAAACCCTCTAGTGAATAGGTTAAGTTTTTTTTGATTAGTTTAGTCAAACCACAACTAAATCAAGTGTGATTAGATCAACACCTAGAGCTATTATTCACCACCTGGGTGATTTGGACTGAGAGAGAATCGGAGGAGCTCACTAGATCTGAGTGTGTGTAACAAATAAGAGGCTTAACCTAAAATGAAGAACATAAGACTTTATATACCCCTGCTGTTGACTCACCCATACGATTCATTCATCACACATACGAGTTGGCTTCATCAGCCGTACGGGTGATCACTCACTCGTGTCTTCTCATTTAGGTTGTAATTGTGACTTAGCTCAGCATCAACCGTGCGTATGAGCCTGTCAGCCGTACTAGTGAGGCTTGACTCGTACGTCTAACTAAGTCTAACAAAGTCAAACATCTAAATCTCGTTCCTGCAGTTCCTGTAACCACATACAAACACGGATAGGATAATAACGAGCAATCATGGTGGCCTGTAAACTGATGTACCTGCAATGGACGTGGGTAGATGTCTAAGGACTTGCATAAAATGCATCAAAAGAAGGTGTGAGTTGTAAGAAAACGAATGAGGTGAATTTATAAGAAAATCTCTGACAGAACAATTAAAATGGATGATCGCATTTAAAGCGGATCCTAATTCCCTTGTTTAACGGAGAGTCAAATCTTATTAAGAAGATTTTCTTCAAATCCCTTGAAATCTGGGAATCAATCATATCTACGTCAAATGATAAGATGAATCTACACTTACTCATTTCACTCTTCTATGTTAGCTTCATTCGTACTCTTCATATAAATGGATTGTTTATCCAAATTATTCACTGATGATAAAACTCTAATTTTCAGCCCGTATGCATCATGAAAACATACTTATTATCATTCACGATGTAGTGACCCGAACTTTTCCATGTTTATATATATATTAAATGAAATTGTTATTTACATAATTAAGTATTTCCAACATGTTAAGAAATCAAACTTGTTAAGACTTGATTAATTGAAATAGGTTTCATATAGACAATTGACCACCCAAGTTGACCGGTGATTCACGAACGTTAAAACTTGTAAAAACTATACGATGACATATATATGGTTATATATATAGTTAACATGATTTTATTATAAGTATGTATCTCATTAGGTATTTTAATAATGAGTTATATACATAAAAATGAGACTATTAATTTAAGAAACTCGAAAACGATATATATAACGATTATCGTTATAACAACGTCTTACTAGGTACATATGAATCATATTAAGATATTGATACACTTGGTTAATTATGTTAAATGATAAGTAAATATATTATTAAGTGTATTAACAATGAAATACATATGTAAAAATAAGACTACTAACTTAATGATTTCAAAACGAGACATATATGTAACGATTATCGTTGTAACGACATTTAACTGTATATATATATCATACTAAGATATATTATATATCATAATATCATGATAATATAACAATTTAACATCTCATTTGTTATAATAAACAATGGGTTAACAACATTCAACAAGATCGTTAACCTAAAGGTTTTAAAACAACATTTACATGTAACGACTAACAATGACTTAACGACTCAGTTAAAATGTATATACATGTAGTGTTTTAATATGTATTTATACACTTTTGAAAGACTTCAAGACACTTATCAAAATACTTCTACTTAACAAAAATGCTTACAATTACATCCTCGTTCAGTTTCATCAACAATTCTACTCGTATGCACCCGTATTCGTACTCGTACATACACAGCTTTTAGATGTATGTACTATTAGTATATACACTCCAATGATCAGCTTTTAGCAGCCTATGTGAGTCACCTAACACATGTGAGAACCATCATTTGGAAACTAGCATGAAATATCTCATAAAATTACAAAAATATGAGTAATCATTCATGACTTATTTACATGAAAACAAAATTACATATCCTTTATATCTAATCCATACACCAACGACCAAAAACACCTACAAAAACTTTCATTCTTCAATTTTCTTCATCTAATTGATCTCTCTCAAGTTCTATTTTCAAGTTCTAAGTGTTCTTCATAAATTCCAAAAGTTCTAGTTTCATAAAATCAAGAATACTTCCAAGATTGCAAGTTTACTTCCAAGTTTTCTAAATCCATTCCAAGTAATCATCCAAGATCAAGAAACCTTTGTTACTTACAGTAGGTTATCTTTCTAATACAAGGTAATAATCATATTCAAACTTTAATTCAATTTCTATAACTATAACAATCTTATTTCGAGTGGAAATCTTACTTGAAATTGTTTTCGTGTCATGATTCTGCTTCAAGAACTTTCAAGCCATCCAATGATCCTTTGAAGCTAGATCTATTTTTCTCATTTCCAGTAGGTTTATCCAAGGAACTTGAGGTAGTAATGATGTTCATAACATCATTTGATTCATACATATAAAGCTATCTTATTCGAAGGTTTAAACTTGTGATCACTGGAACATAGTTTAGTTAATTCTAAACTTGTTCGCAAATAAAAGTTAATCCTTCTAACTTGAATTTTAAAATCAACTAAACACATGTTCTATATCTATATGATATGCTAACTTAATGATTTAAAACCTGGAAACACGAAAAACACCGTAAAACCGGATTTACGCCGTCGTAGTAACAACGCGAGCTGTTTTGGGTTAGTTAATTAAAAACTATGATAAACTTTGATTTAAAAGTTGTTATTCTGGGAAAATGATTTTTATTATGAACATGAAACTATATCCAAAAATTATGGTTAAACTCAAAGTGGAAGTATGTTTTCTAAAATGGTCATCTAGACGTCGTTCTTTCAACTAAAATGACTACCTTTACAAAAATGACTTGTAACTTATTTTTCTGACTATAAACCTATACTTTATCTGTTTAGATTCATAAAATAGAGTTCAATATGAAACCATAGCAACTTGATTCACTCAAAACGGATTTAAAATGAAGAAGTTATGGGTAAAACAAGATTGGATAATTTTTCTCATTTTAGCTACGTGAAAATTGGTAACAAATCTATTCCAACCACAACTTAATCAACTTGTATTGTATATTATGTAATCTTGAGATACCATAGACACGTATACAATGTTTCGATATATCATGTCGACACATCTATATATATTTCGGAACAACCATAGACACTCTATATGTGAATGTTGGAGTTAGCTATACAGGGTTGAGGTTGATTCCAAAATATATATAGTTTGAGTTGTGATCAATACTGAGATACGTATACACTGGGTAGTGGATTGATTCAAGATAATATTTATCGATTTATTTCTGTACATCTAACTGTGGACAACTAGTTGTAGGTTACTAACGAGGACAGCTGACTTAATAAACTTAAAACATCAAAATATATTAAAAGTGTTGTAAATATATTTTGAACATACTTTGATATATATGTATATATTGTTATAGGTTCGTGAATCAACCAGTGGCCAAGTCTTACTTCCCGACGAAGTAAAAATCTGTGAAAGTGAGTTATAGTCCCACTTTTAAAATCTAATATTTTTGGGATGAGAATACATGCAGGTTTTATAAATGATTTACAAAATAGACACAAGTACGTGAAACTACATTCTATGGTTGAATTATCAAAATCAAATATGCCCCTTTTTATTAAGTCTGGTAATCTAAGAATTTGGGAACAGACACCCTAATTGACGCGAATCCTAAAGATAGATCTATTGGGCCTAACAAACCCCATCCAAAGTACCGGATGCTTTAGTACTTCGAAATTTATATCATATCCGAAGGGTGTCCCGGAATGATGGGGATATTCTTATATATGCATCTTGTTAATGTCGGTTACCAGGTGTTCACCATATGAATGATTTTTATCTCTATGTATGGGATGTGTATTGAAATATGAAATCTTGTGGTCTATTGTTACGATTTGATATATATAGGTTAAACCTATAACTCACCAACATTTTTGTTGACGTTTAAAGCATGTTTATTCTCAGGTGAATACTAAGAGCTTCCGCTGTTGCATACTAAAATAAGGACAAGATTTGGAGTCCATGTTTGTATGATATTGTGTAAAAACTGCATTCAAGAAACTGATTTCGATGTAACATATTTGTATTGTAAACCATTATGTAATGGTCGTGTGTAAACAGGATATTTTAGATTATCATTATTTGATAATCTACGTAAAGCTTTTTAAACCTTTATTTATGAAATAAAGGTTATGGTTTGTTTTAAAAATGAATGCAGTCTTTGAAAAACGTCTCATATAGAGGTCAAAACCTCGCAACGAAATCAATTAATATGGAACGTTTTTAATCAATAAGAACGGGACATTTCAGTTGGTATCCGAGCGTTGGTCTTAGAGAACCAGAAAATTTGCATTAGTGTGTCTTATCGAGTTTGTTAGGATGCATTAGTGAGTCTGGACTTCGACCATGTTTTCTTTAAAAATGATTGCTTAACATTTTTGTTGGAAACTATATATTATTAACATGTATATATTATGTGATATATTAATCTCTTAACATGTTTGATATTGTGTGATAGATGTCTATCTCTAGCACAAATCCCATTGACTCACCTAATAATAACGAAGAGTCGAATATATATTGGACTGATTCACAAGTTTCCGAAGAAGAACCGGAAGAAGAATCAGAACCGGAAGAAGAATCAGAACCGGAAGAGGAGGAACCGGAGGAGGAAATAGAACCGGTGGGGGAAATAATAAAACGGTTAAGTAAAAGAAAATCCTCAACCAACCGACCAAGGTGAATTATGGTCAATGGTGTTTTCGCCAAGGAAGCAAAATATTGGGAGGATTACCAATTCTCCGATGAATCGGATTCCGACGAGAATTCCAATGATGTTATAGAAATTACCCTAACTGAATTTAAAAAGGCAAAAGAAAATAATAAGGGAAAGGGCATAAAAATAGAGAAATCTAATTCCAACCCCGATAAACTTTATATGTATCGTCAACCCCCGAAGCCCTTAAGTTGTAACAATGACCCGGGAACCTCTAAACCACCAGGTTTTTCTAAACCGTTGTGGAAAACAACAGCTCGTATTAGGAGAACATCATATATCCCTAGAAACTTGGCAAAACGAACAAAAATCGAAGAAGAAGAAACGAGCAAGTCGGAATAAGATAGTTGTATTCGTGTGGTGTAATATATATAATATAGTGTGCTTATGCTTTATGATATATGTAAAAATTGCTTGTATTAATAAGTATTTTTTTTATGATTCTAACTCTTGTCTATTTTACAGTATAAAAACACAAAATGGATAGACAACCCAATATTTTAAGAGACCTACCCGGAGACATGATTGATGAAATCTTGTCTAGAGTCGGTCAGAATTCTTCGGCACAACTATTTACGGCGAAATCAGTTTGTAAGACATTCGAAGAACGTTCCAAGAATGTCTTGGTTTATAAGAGACTTTCGTTTGAAAGATGGGGGATATCACATTGGGAAACTCATAAGTTACGATGTGTTTACTTTGACGCATATATTGCGGGGAACCCAAATGCTATTTTACGCAACGGGTTAAGAAATTATTTTGACTCAATGTATCCGAATATAGGACTTCATGATTTAGAAAAAGCGGCTAACATGCAACATAAAGAAGCATGCTATGCTTACGGGTTAGTAATGTTCGCTTCTCACCAAAGTGAGAAAAAGAACATCGGGCTACAACTATTAAACAAAACGTTCCCACAAGTGACGGAGTCGGTAATTGGGGTAAGAAATGAGGTTTTTAGGTTATTACGAGACTGTTGGTCATTACGTAACCCTCGTCCCTTTGACGACATTACAACACGATGTCTTATCAACGGCCATAACGATTATGTTCCACAAGACCAAGGATGGGAAGTAGTCCTTGTAAAACCAGAATGCATGACTTGTTTCTGGACGTATGAATTACGTGTCTTTATTGCCTTTGCTGAACGACTTGTGTACTAGCTAGAATTATCTTCACAACTATCTTGTATCAAAGTTATTGTGTGCTATATTTCATGCTTTATGTAAAATAAGCGGTATTGTAAGTTTGTAAAATATTGTATAAAAGTTTGAACGCGAAATATTATTTAATCAGTTTTTCATATAGAATTGTAGTAGTTGAATTGTATATTAGCTACTAAGTATGAACTTAACGGGTAGGTTACCCGAATTTAAACTTATAAAACACTAATATGAAGAAAAAGCTTATATAAATGAGTTCATATTATGCTACGAAATACTATTAACTACTCTTAATATTCTGTATGATTAACTTGTTCCATTTGACTATTTTGAAGGAAATAGCACCGACTACTCGACACACCGTGAATATGAATGAAGAGGAATTCCGTACTTTTCTAGCTTCAAACATAGCCGCAGTACAGGCTGCGCTACATACCAACAATAACCTTGGATCTAGCAGTACAGGAAATCGTGTAGGATGCACCTACAAAGAATTCACTGCCTGCAAACCTTTGGAATTTGATGGAACCGAAGGACCGATCGAATTGAAACGGTGGACCGAGAAGGTCGAATCGGTGTTTGCCATAAGTAAGTGTACTGAAGAGGACAAAGTGAAGTATGCTACGCATACCTTCACAGGTTCTGCGTTAACATGGTGGAATACCTATTTAGAGCAAGTGGGACAAGATGATGCGTACGCACTACCGTGGTCAGCATTCAAGCACTTGATGAACGAGAAGTACCGTCCCAGAACCGAGGTCAATAAGCTCAAGACAGAACTTAGAGGGTTACGAACCCAAGGATTTGATATTACCACATACGAAAGACGATTCACAGAATTGTGCCTATTGTGTCCGGGAGCGTTCGAAGATGAGGAAGAGAAGATCGACGCATTTGTGAAAGGATTACGGAAAGAATCCAAGAAGATATAAGTTCACATGAGCCCGCCTCCATACAACAGGCATGTAGAATGGCTCACAAACTAGTGAACCAGATTAAGGAAAGAATTAAAGAACAGACGGCTGAAGAGGCCAATGTGAAGCAAGTCAAAAGAAAGTGGGAGGAAAACGGTGATAAGAATCACCAATACAACAACAACAGCAATTACAATAATAATCGCAACAATTATCTCAACAATCGCAACATCAATCGCAACTACAACAAACGGCCCAACAACAACAACAAAAATAACAACAACAACAACAGCAACTACAACAATCATCCCAACAACAATAACAACCGCAACAACAACAACAATCAGAAGCAGCTATGCCAAAGGTGTGAAAAGTATCACTCGGGGTTCTGCACCAAATTTTGCAACAAGTGTAAAAGAAATGGTCATAGCGCGGCAAAGTGTGAGGTCTACGGACCAGGGGTTAATAGAACGAAAGGAACAAATGGTGTCGGAACGAGTAATGGCAGAGCAAGTAGAGTCAGAGCAAGTTATGCCAATGTAGTTTGTTATAAATGTGGAAAACCGGGCCACATTATTAGAAATTGCCCAAACCAGGAGAACACGAATGGACAAGGCCGCGGAAGAATTTTCAATATTAATGCGACAGAGGCACAGGAAGACCCGGAGCTTGTTACGGGTACGTTTCTTATTGACAATAAATCTTCTTACGTTTTATTTGATTCGGGTGCGGATAGAAGCTATATGAGTAGAGATTTTTGTGCTAAATTAAGTTGTCCATTGACGCCGTTGGAAAGTAAATTTTTACTCAAATTAGCAAACGGTAAATTAATTTCAGCAGATAATATATGCCGGAATCGAGAAATTAAACTGGGTAGCGAAATATTTAAGATTGATTTGATACCATTAGAGTTAGGGAGTTTTGATGTAATAGTTGGCATGGACTGGCTAAAGAAGGTGAAAGCAGAGATCGTATGTTATAAAAATGCAATTCGCATTGTACGAGAAGAAGGAGAACCCTTAATGGTGTACGGAGAAAAGGGCAACATGAAGCTACATCTTATTAGTAATTTGAAGGCACAAAAACTAATAAGAAAAGGTTGCTATGCTGTTCTAGCACACGTCAAGAAAGTACAAACTGAAGAAAAGAGCATCAATGATGTTCCCGTCGCAAAAGAATTTCCCGATGTATTTCCGAAAGAATTACTGGGACTACCTCCACATCGATCTGTTGAATTTCAAATAGATCTTGTACCAGGAGCTGCACCAATAGCTCGTGCTCCTTATAGACTCGCACCCAGCGAGATGAAAGAACTGCAAAGCCAACTACAAGAACTATTAGAACGTGGTTTCATTCGACCAAGCACATTACCATGGGGAGCTCCTGTTTTGTTTGTCAAGAAGAAGGATGGTACATTTAGGTTGTGTATTGACTACAGAGAGTTGAACAAACTTACCATCAAAAACCGTTATCCACTTCCGAGAATTGACGACTTATTTGATCAACTACAAGGCTCGTCAGTTTATTTGAAGATCGATTTACGTTCTGTATATCATCAAATGCGAGTAAAGGAGGATGATATTCCAAAAACTGCTTTTAGGACGCGTTATGGTCATTACGAGTTTATGGTTATGCCGTTTGGATTGACTAACGCACCAGCTGTGTTCATGGACCTTATGAACCGAGTGTGTGGGCCATATCTTGACAAGTTTGTCATTGTTTTCATCAATGACATACTTATTTACTCAAAGAATGATCAAGAGCACGAAGAACATTTGAGAAAAGGGCTAGAAGTATTGAGGAAAGAAAAACTGTACGCTAAGTTTTCAAAGTGTGCATTTTGGTTGGAAGAAGTTCAATTCCTCGGTCACATAGTGAACAAAGAAGGTATCCAGGTGGACCCGGCAAAGATCAAAACCGTTGAAAAGTGGGAAACCCCAAAAACTCCGAAGCATATACGTCAATTTTTAGGATTGGCTGGTTACTACAGAAGATTCATCCAAGATTTCTCCAAAATAGCAAAACCCTTGACTGCATTAACGCATAAAGGGAAGACATTTGAATGGAAGGATGAACAAGAGAAGGCGTTTCAATTATTAAAGAAAAAGCTAACTACGGCACCTATATTGTCATTTCTTGAAGGGAATGATGATTTTGTGATTTATTGTGACGCATCAAAGCAAGGTCTCGGTTGTGTATTAATGCAACTGACGAAGGTGATTGCTTATGCGTCTAGACAATTGAAGATTCACGAGCAAAATTATACGACGCATGATTTGGAATTAGGCGCGATTGTTTTTGCATTAAAGACTTGGAGGCACTACTTATATGGGGTCAAAAGTATTATATATATCGACCACAAAAGTCTTCAACACATATTTAATCAGAAACAACTAAATATGAGGCAGCGTAGGTGGATTGAATTGTTGAATGATTACCACTTTGAGATTCGTTACCACCTGGGGAAGGCAAATGTGGTAGCCGACGCCTTGAGCAGAAAGGACAGAGAACCCATTCGAGTAAAATCTATGAATATAATGATTCACACTAACCTTACTACTCAAATAAAGGAGGCGCAACAAGGAGTTTTAAAAGAGGGAAATTTAAAGGATGAAATACCCAAAGGATCGGAGAAGCATCTTAATATTCGGGAAGATGGAACCCGGTATAGGGCTGAAAGAATTTGGGTACCAAAATTTGGAGATATGAGAGAAATGGTACTTAGAGAAGCTCATAAAACCAGATACTCAATACATCCTGGAACGGGGAAGATGTACAAGGATCTTAAGAAACATTTTTGGTGGCCAGGTATGAAAGCTGATATTGCTAAATATGTAGGAGAATGTTTGACGTGTTCTAAGGTCAAAGCTGAACATCAGAAACCATCAGGTCTACTACAACAACCTGAAATCCCGGAATGGAAATGGGAAAACATTACCATGGATTTCATTACTAAATTGCCAAGGAATGCAAGTGGTTATGATACTATTTGGGTAATCGTTGATCGTCTCACCAAGTCAGCATACTTCCTGCCAATAAGAGAAGATGACAAGATGGAGAAGTTAGCACGACTGTATTTGAAGGAAGTCATCTCCAGACATGGAATACCAATCTCTATTATCTCTTATAGGGATGGCAGATTTATTTCAAGATTCTGGCAGACATTACAGCAAGCATTGGGAACTCGTCTAGACATGAGTACTGCCTATCATCCACGAACTGATGGGCAGAGCGAAAGGACGATACAAACGCTTGAAGACATGCTACGAACTTGTGTTATTGATTTCAGAAACAGTTGGGATCGACATCTACCGTTAGCAGAATTTTCCTACAACAACAGCTACGATTCAAGCATTGAGATGGCGCCGTTTGAAGCACTTTATGGTAGAAAGTGCAGGTCTCCGATTTGTTGGAGTGAAGTGGGGGATAGTCAGATTACGGGTCCGGAGATAATACAAGAAACTACCGAGAAAATCATCCAAATTCAACAAAGATTGAAAACCGCCCAGAGTCGAAAAAAGAGCTACGCGGACAGTAAAAGAAAAGATATAGAGTTTGAAATTGGAGAAATGGTCATGCTTAAGGTTTCACCTTGGAAAGGTGTTGTTCGATTTGGTAAACGGGGGAAACTAAATTCAAGGTACATTGGACCATTCAAGATTATAGATCGTGTCGGACAAGTAGCTTACCAACTGGAGCTACCTCAACAACTCCCGGCTGTACATAACACTTTTCACGTCTCAAATTTGAAGAAATGTTTTGCTAAAGAAGATCTCACTATTCCGTTGGATGAAATCCAAATCAATGAAAAACTTCAATTCATTGAAGAACCCGTCGAAATAATGGATCGTGTGGTTAAGAGACTTAAACAAAACAAGATACCTATTGTTAAGGTTCGATGGAATGCTCGTAGAGGACCCGAGTTCACCTGGGAGCATGAAGATCAGATGAAGAAGAAATACCCGCATTTATTTCCAGAAAATACGTCAACACCTCCAACTGCTTAAAATTTCGGGACGAAATTTATTTAACGGGTAGGTACTGTAGTGACCCGAACTTTTACATGTTTATATATATATTAAATGAAATTGTTATTTACATGATTAAGTGTTTCCAACATGTTAAGCAATCAAACTTGTTAAGACTTGATTAATTGAAATAGGTTTCATATAGACAATTGACCACCCAAGTTGACCGGTGATTCACGAATGTTAAAACTTGTAAAAACTATACGATGACATATATATGGTTATATATATAGTTAACATGATTTTATTATAAGTATGTATCTCATTAGGTATTTTAACAATGAGTTATATACATAAAAATGAGACTATTAATTTAAGAAACTCGAAAACGATATATATAACGATTATCGTTATAATAACGTCTTACTAGGTACATATGAATCATATTAAGATATTGATACACTTGGTTAATTATGTAAAATGATAAGTAAATATATTATTAAGTGTATTAACAATGAAATACATATGTAAAAATAAGACTACTAACTTAATGATTTCGAAACGAGACATATATGTAACGATTATCGTTGTAACGACATTTAACTGTATATATATCATACTAAGATATATTATATATCATAATATCATGATAATATAAAAATTTAACATCTCATTTGTTATAATAAACAATGGGTTAACAACATTCAACAAGATCGTTAACCTAAAGGTTTCAAAACAACATTTACATGTAACGACTAACAATGACTTAACGACTCAGTTAAAATGTATATACATGTAGTGTTTTAATATGTATTTATACACTTTTTAAAGACTTCAAGAAACTTATCAAAATACTTCTACTTAACAAAAATGCTTACAATTACATCCTCGTTCAGTTTCATCAATAATTCTACTCGTATGCACCTGTATTCGTACTCGTACAATACACAGCTTTTAGATGTATGTACTATTGGTATATACACTCCAATGATTAGCTATTAGCAGCCCATGTGAGTCATATAACACATGAGGGAACCATCATTTGGCAACTAGCATGAAATATCTCATAAAATTACAAAAATATGAGTAATCATTCATGACTTATTTACATGAAAACAAAATTACATATCCTTTATATCTAATCCATACACCAACGACCAAAAACACCTACAAACACTTTTATTCTTCAATTTTCTTCATCTAATTGATCTCTCTCAAGTTCTATCTTCAAGTTCTAAGTGTTCTTCATAAATTCCAAAAGTTCTAGTTTCATAAAATCAAGAATACTTCCAAGATTGCAAGTTTACTTCCAAGTTTTCTAAATCCATTCCAAGTAATCATCCAAGATCAAGAAACCTTTGTTACTTACAGTAGGTTATCTTTCTAATACAAGGTAATAATCATATTCAAACTTTAATTCAATTTCTATAACTATAACAATCTTATTTCGAGTAGAAATCTTACTTGAAATTGTTTTCGTGTCATGATTCTGCTTCAAGAACTTTCAAGCCATCCAAGGATCCTTTGAAGCTAGATCTATTTTTCTCATTTCCAGTAGCTTTATCGAAGGAACTTGAGGTAGTAATAATGTTCATAACATCATTCGATTCATACATATAAAGCTATCTTATTCGAAGGTTTAAACTTGTAATCAGTAGAACATAGTTTAGTTAATTCTAAACTTGTTCGCAAATAAAAGTTAATCCTTCTAACTTGACTTTTAAAATCAACTAAACACATGTTCTATATCTATATGATATGCTAACTTAATGATTTAAAACCTGGAAACACGAAAAACACCGTAAAACCGGATTTACGCCGTCGTAGTAACAACGCGGGCTGTTTTGGGTTAGTTAATTAAAAACTATGATAAACTTTGATTTAAAAGTTGTTATTCTGGAAAAATTATTTTTATTATGAACATGAAACTATATCCAAAAATTATGGTTAAACTCAAAGTGGAAGTATGTTTTCTAAAATGGTCATCTAGACGTCGTTCTTTCGACTGAAATGACTACCTTTACAAAAACGACTTGTAACTTATTTTTCCGACTATAAACCTATAACTTTTCTGTTTAGATTCATAAAATAGAGTTCAATATGAAACCATAGCAATTTGATTCACTCAAAACGGATTTAAAATGAAGAAGTTATGGGTAAAACAAGATTGGATAATTTTTCTCATTTTAGCTACGTGAAAATTGGTAACAAATCTATTCCAACCATAACTTAATCAACTTGTATTGTATATTATGTAATCTTTAGATACCATAGACA
Organism: Rutidosis leptorrhynchoides; assembly: GCF_046630445.1. Lineage (NCBI taxonomy): Eukaryota > Viridiplantae > Streptophyta > Magnoliopsida > Asterales > Asteraceae > Rutidosis > Rutidosis leptorrhynchoides. The sequence goes on from NC_092339.1 coordinate 203,312,136, forward strand.
CGTATACAATGTTTCAACATATCATGTCGACACATCTATATATATTTCGGAATAACCATAGACACTCTATATGTGAATGTTGGAGTTAGCTATACAGGGTTGAGGTTGATTCCAAAATATATATAGTTTGAGTTGTGATCAATACTGAGATACGTATACACTGGGTCGTGGATTGATTCAAGATAATATTTATCGATTTATTTCTGTACATCTAACTGTGGACAACTAGTTGTAGGTTACTAACGAGGACAGCTGACTTAATAAACTTAAAACATCAAAATATATTAAAAGTGTTGTAAATATATTTTGAACATACTTTGATATATATGTATATATTGTTATAGGTTCGTGAATCAACCAGTGGCAAAGTCTTACTTCCCGACGAAGTAAAAATCTGTGAAAGTGAGTTATAGTCCCACTTTTAAAATCTAATATTTTTGGGATGAGAATACATGCAGGTTTTATAAATGATTTACAAAATAGACACAAGTACGTGAAACTACATTCTATGGTTGAATTATCGAAATCAAATATGCCCCTTTTTATTAAGTCTGGTAATCTAAGAATTTGGGAACAGACACCCTAATTGATGCGAATCCTAAAGATAGATCTATTGGGCCTAACAAACCCCATCCAAAGTACCGGATGCTTTAGTACTTCGAAATTTATATCATATCCGAAGGGTGTCCTGGAATGATGGGGATATTCTTATATATGCATCTTGTTAATGTCGGTTACCAGGTGTTCACCATATGAATGATTTTTATCTCTATGTATGGGATGTGTATTGAAATATGAAATCTTGTGGTCTATTGTTACGATTTGATATATATAGGTTAAACCTATAACTCACCAACATTTTTGTTGACGTTTAAAGCATGTTTATTCTCAAGTGAATACTAAGAGCTTCCGCTGTTGCATACTAAAATAAGAACAAGATTTGGAGTCCATGTTTGTATGATATTGTGTAAAAACTGCATTCAAGAAACTGATTTCGATGTAACATATTTGTATTGTAAACCATTATGTAATGGTCGTGTGTAAACATGATATTTTAGATTATCATTATTTGATAATCTACGTAAAGCTTTTTAAACCTTTATTTATGAAATAAAGGTTATGGTTTGTTTTAAAAATGAATGCAGTCTTTGAAAAACGTCTCATATAGAGGTCAAAACCTCGCAACGAAATCAATTAATATGGAACGTTTTTAATCAATAAGAACGGGACATTTCACACGACCTTTCCACTCAAATTTCAGGACGAAATTTCTTTAACGGGTAGGTACTGTGACAACCCGGAAATTTCCAACCAAATTTAAACTTTAATCTTTATATGTTTCCGACACGATAAGCAATATTTGTTAAGTTAAATTTCAAGAATTTTAAACTATGTTCATACATTCATTCAACCTCGACCAAGTTCCAACGATTCACGAACCATTAAACGAATATGATTATATATGTATATGTGTATATATATTATAACTTTAAACGTAAACAAAATATTAGATTAAATACTTTATATGATTGTATCTGTTTCAAAATATTTATCAATGGAATTAGAAGATAAGATCAAATGATTGAATTATCAGATATATTGAATTATGATTACAAGTCTCTGTTGAAAGGCCCACGTTGATTTGAGAAATCTTTCCATTTTAACAATATTCGGAAAATGGTAAAGTGATTTATAAATAAGAACAAATTGTCAATCATTGAGAACTAGATAAAGGATAGTGGAAGATTGAATCTCATAAAGACTCGATTGATCTATTTAGTTTCAAACGTACAAAAACGTTTTCAGTTTAAAAAGAACTTTATTATTAAAATGTATATAACTTTTATAAATATCTAGAACCACTTTTGACAACTCATTACTTAACTAGTATGATAAAGATAATGATATTTATATTTTATTTTATTAAATATATATAATGATTTAAATTAATATTATATATATTTATACGCGTATTATATGTACATCATTTTATACTTTTAATATACTTAAACTTTACCTTTACTTTATTTTTACTTTACTTTAACTTTAATAATTCACTTTAATAATTCATACTTTAATAATTCACTTTAATAATTCATACTTTAATAATTCACTTTAATAATTCATACTTTAATAATTCACTTTGATAATTCAAAAATCTATTATAAATAGAATTCAATAGGTTTCGTTATTTGATAGAAATTTGAAAATATTTTTCTATAAACTCTCTCAATCGATTTACATATATATATTTACTCCGTATTATTTCAAGATATTATTAATATACATAAAATATTACGACGGAGTGCTGTCTGAGTGATTTCGAAATTGTTTTTCGAGTAGGATAGGATTAAGGAAATTATGGGTTATAGCTATGGAGGTGATTGAGTATGGTTCATGGGTATGCTCGTGAGGTCAATATAGTGTTTATCATTTCCGTTGCGTCTACGTACCTTTCCTGCAATACTGAATCTCAATATTGATACGTGAGTACTCATAATTTAACTTTTACATACTAATAGTGTATCCCTGACTAGTTCTCGAGTATTTAGGATTATGCATAATTGTACTTTTGATATTGCCCTTAGACAGGTTAGGTTGAATCTTGAATTAGTTACACTTGCGGTTGAGATAAGGTATAAGATATGCATGTCCTTGGAAAGCTAGCGAAAAATTAATAACTTTTCCTTTAGATATCGAATGGTTTCGATGAACGGATTAGAAGTTATAATCAATTGAATTTTCGATATTTTTATTAAAAATGATTATTATTATCGTCGTTTTTATCGTCGTTCTAGTTTTATCTTATTATTATCATTATTATTATCTTTATCAATAAAATGGATTTATCATTAAAAATTATTATTTTTTATTATTACTATCGTTATTATCGTTAAAGTTATAATTAGTATTATTATTATTATCCAATTATTATTATTATTATTATTAGTATTATTATTATTATCATTATTAATATATATATCATTATTTAAAAATGGTTATTGTTATTGTTATTATTATTATTACAATATTATCATTAAGATAATTATTAGTATTATCGTTAATAATGTTATAGTAACTATCATTATTAATATTAGTGTAATTAAAACAAATATTTGTAACACCTAATTATTTTGATTACTATTATCATCATTATTATGAACACGATATAAAAGATGATTAAAAGCTATTAAACGAAATGATTAGGAAATAATGAGTAAGAGTATCATGATGAAATTAAAATATTATAAGATATTGATTTAGATAAAATTATCGTTCTTATTATTTTTATCATTACTATTATTATTAAAAGTATTGTTAGTATTAAAACTATCATTTTTACAAAAATTATCATTTTAATAGAAATGTCATTGTTACTATAAAATATAATTATTATTATTATTTTAAATAGAATTATTATTTTAAAGATAATATTAAAAATTATCGTAAATATTAAAGTTATCATAATTAGAATTATCGTTTTATCATAATTTCATCTTAGTAATTATAAATATTGATATTTTTATAATAATAATTATTATTACAAAATAATACAACTTTTACTTACTATCATTATAGATATTATTTTATCAAATAAATATGTGATACAAACATATTTTACTACGTGTAATAACTTACTTTAATAATACCTATCATATTATCTTTATGATATTAAATGAACCCTATAAATTTTATTACTTAATATATATAAAAGTATATTTTATTATATAAATTTAATATAAAATTATATTTATTAATAAATAAATTATATTATTTACTCTAATAAATCTTTTAAAAATATTTAAAAATATAAAACGACGATATTTAAACTATATATTAATCATGTATAGATTTTTGGAAATTATTTTGAGTCAAATTTAATTTTGTTGACTTTTGCATATTAGTCTCGAGCATTAGGATTGTGGTACACTATGACTTGACCTAATTTGTTAGACAAATATTTACCAACACATAAATATATATAATTAATTTAGGTTCGTGAATCCGAGGCCAACCTTGCACTTGTTCAATGACGTTATATGTATTTTTACTACGAAATACGGTATGGTGAGTTTCATTTGCCTTTTTACCCTTTATATTTTTGGGACTGAGAATACATGCACTTTTATAAATGTTTGACGAAATAGACACAAGTAATTGAAACTAGATTCTATGGTTGAATTATCGAAATCGAATATGCCCCCTTTTTATTAAAGTCTGGTAATCTAAGAATTAGGGAACAGACACCCTAATTGACGCGAATCCTAAAGATAGATCTATTGGGCCTAACAAACCCCATCCAAAGTACCAGATGCTTTAGTACTTCGAAATTTATATCATGTCCGAAGGAGGATCCAGGAATGATAGGGGATATTCTTATATGTATCTAGTTAATGTCGGTTACCAGGTGTTCACCATATGAATGATTATTTTTGTCTCTATGCATGGGACGTATATTTATGAGAACTGGAAATGAAATTCTTGTAGTCTATTAAAATGATGAAAATAAATGATTATGATAAACTAATTGTTGGGATTTAACAAGTTTCATAATACTTAAAACCTTTTAAGAATCATTCAAAGCGGAAGCATGTAAAATTACCAATTGAAACTTGTATATCTTTAACCATATAAAAGTTAAATCCCAAGAAAAGGATCAAGTTGAGAAATAAGCTTACAAACTACAAGCAAGAATAAGATGTTATACCTATTCCAAGCTAGTTGAAAGTGATGAAGATGATGATGTTGAATGGAGCTTCAAATGGATGAAACCTCAAGAGATTATACCCCAAACTTGTAACCAACACCTTGTACTTTGGTTAGGTTTTGTTGACACTTGAATTTGGCTTCCAAAAACCAAATTATGAAACCCTTTTTGTGCACAAAAGGCCACGGCCAGAACAGCTCTTGGAGAGAGCTTTGTGCAGTTTTTTTTTGCTTATGTTTTGATGTGTAAATGCATGTGTGTTTGGTCTCCAAGAGAGCCTTGGTTAATATGCACCTAGAATGGAAGTAAAATGGTAAAAGACAAGTCAAAAGAGCATGCTTACTCCATACTCCCATGCCACTTCCAATTCTTTTAAATAAAATGGTTTGTTTTATAAAATTAGATTTTATAAAACACATTTTATAAAACTTCCATTTATTATATACATTTTATTATATAAAACCAATTTATATATAAAATGTAACATAAATAAATTAATTATTTAACCTATAAATAATTAAATCCATAATATATAAATTATTCCATAATTTATATAATACACATCAAGTAATATTTAAGAAAACCATTTTTCTTAAAGTTCAAGTGTCGCGTATTTGATCAATGAACCAATCGTTAAAATCAAATACAAATAAGGTGTCGGTAAGTTTTTTATTGGGTATGACCCGACTTGGATCATAACACATCAGCCACATTAATTTAGTATGTCTCTCGGGCATACGAAATACCTTCAATCTCCCACTTGCACGAGAAACATAAGAAATTAATGCAAGTGATGGATACAGCCTAACACACCGTCCATCACCCCTAATATGTTATGACTTTGTGCCATTCAATAACATCATCCCTTTCGAGTTCCCATCTCGAATATGATTAGGTGAATCTTTCATTATTTCCTTTCGTCCTAGATGTCATGTTAAATCCAAGAGATACAGAGTGATCACTCTCTTATAGATTTAACTTTTCAGGCCTTAGACATCTTACTCTCAACAAATAAGAGGGACAAATTCCATCTTGACTACATACGTCCTAGATATACACTTTGTAATATACCTGAGTTCTTCCTTATGTACTACCATGTTTCAGAATAGCGAAGAAAAGAATCAAGGCACAGTACTCGGTGAATATCCGAACCCAATATGTATCTCAGGTCAGAGGATACAATGATATTCGCCTTTACTCAAGATTACATGTGATCAACCACAAAGGCTCTATACAGTAATTCTTGAGAGCGGGTCTTCCAATATTTGTTTCCCACAAATATCTATGAACCTTGGTTGCAACCTTGCCCCACATTCAACCTATGAATGTATACCAATCCGAGTTCATAATAGTCTAAACCTCACACTTGTTCCCACAAATGTGATCAACTACGGAATTTACAATAATAGTTTATTCATGGATGAAATATGCTAAATTGGAACATGACTCATAATTAAATTAATACCATAATTATATTAATGAGTTTGAACTAATTCGTTCCGTTACAATACATAAAGTAGATCAATTCCAATCACTAGAATATCGAAGCCCTAACGCACAAACATGTCCCTCATGTTTTGGCCCATGTAAAAGCTTCGTGAGTGGATCCGCAACATTATGATCTGTGTGAACCTTGTGAATACATATCTTTCCCTTTTCAACCTCATCCCTGATGTAGTTGAATCTCCGCTCAATGTGACGAGTCTTTTGATGAGCACGAGGTTCCTTGATTTGAGCAATCGCACCCTCGTTGTCACAAAAGATCTCAAGAGGGTCCTGAATGGAAGGGACCACTCCTAAGTCGTCGATGAATTTCTTCATCCATGCAGCTTCCTGAGCTGCCAGTGAGGCGGCAATGTACTCCGACTCTGTAGTGGATAACGCAACAACCTCCTGTTTCGAACTCTTCCAAGAGACCGCACCACCATTTAACATGAAGACATAACCGGATTGTGATCGAGAGTCATCTCGATCAGTTTGGAAACTCGCGTCCACGTAACCTTTTACGGCGAGTTCCTCCTCACCAGACCCATATATTAGAAACATATCCTTAGTTCTCCTAAGGTATTTCAATATACTTTTAACAGCAATCCAATGACTGTTTCCTGGGTTATTCTGGTATCTACTTGTCAAGCTTAGAGCGCATGACACATCCGGTCTAGTACATATCATCGCATACATGATAGACCCAATAGCAGATGCGTATGGGACTTTCTTCATTCTCTCTTGTTCATCTTTCGTGGTAGGACACTGATATGAATTGAGAACGGTTCCTCTTTGAATAGGTACCAAACCTTTCTTAGAGTTTTCCATCTTGAACCTTTTCAAGATTTTATCAATGTATGTACTTTGACTTAAACCTATCAATCTCTTGGATCTATTCCTATAGATCCCTATCCCCAATATGTATTGTGCATCTCCAAGATCCTTAATGGAGAAGCAACTCTTTAGCCAAGTTTTGACTCCTTGCATTGTGGTAATATCATTCCCAAATAATAATATATCATCCACATATAGTACAAGGAACATGATAGTGCTCCCACTAGCTTTCTTATATACACAAGCTTCATCACCATTTTTAATGAAGCCAAATTTCTTGGCTTCCTCATTAAAACGATGATTCCACATTCTAGATGCTTGTTTCAATCCGTAGATTGACTTCTTTAACTTGCATACACTTTTAGGATATTTTGGATCAACAAAACCTTCAGGCTGGACCATATAGACATCTTCCATAAGATATCCATTTAGGAAAGCGGTTTTGACATCCATTTGCCATATTTCATAGTCGTAGTGAGCAGCAATGGCAAATAATATCCTAATAGACTTTAGCATTGCCACAGGCGAGAAAGTTTCATCATAATCAACCCCTTGAGTTTGAGTGAAACCTTTTGCAACAAGTCTAGCTTTATATGTATCCAAGTTTCCATGTATGTCGGTTTTCTTCTTGAAAAGCCATTTGCAATCAACTAGCTTGGAGCTAGGAGGTTGCACAACAAGTTCCCAAACTTGGTTTTCATACATGGATTGCATCTCGGCGTTCATGGCTTCCTGCCATTTATCTTTATCGATCCTTGATAAAGCATCTTCGTAGTTTGTCGGTTCATCCAAATCAACCGTATAGCAACCATCTATGAGAAACCCATATCTCTCAGGAGGATTGCTAATCCTACCAGATCTACGAATGCCTTGTGTATTTTGATCATTCATTTGATCACTATCAACATTTTCATGTTGAGTGCTAGTGTCAACCAATTGTGTATCATCTACTTGATCTTGAACCTCTTCAAGATCTATCTTCCTTTCACTATTTCCTTCCATTAGGAACTTAGTTTCAAGGAATTCCGCCTTTCGAGCAACAAATACATTCTGCTCGTATGGATCATAGAAATAGTATCCCATATCATCCTTGGGATATCCTATGAAGATACACTTCGTGGATCGAGCATTCAACTTATTAGGGACGTAACGCTTAGGATAAGCTTCACATCCCCATACCTTTAAGTATGATAGAGAAGGAGGTTTTCCAAACCACATCTCATGAGGAGTTCGTTCCACTTTCTTGGTTGGGGCCATATTTAAAATACGAGCCGCGGAGCTTAGACAATAACCCCAAAATGACAGAGGTAACGAGCTTCTTGCCATCATAGATCGAACCATATCCATTAGGGTTCGGTTCCTCCTTTCGGAAACTCCATTAAGTTGGGGTGTTCCGGGTGGAGTAAGTTGTGAGATAATCCCACAACTCCTAAGATGATCTTGGAAGGCATCGCTTAGGTATTCACCTCCTCTATCGGTACGTAGTACCTTAATTGTCTTATTGAGTTGATTTTGTACTTCGTTTTGATATTCTTTGAATGCTTCAAACGTTTCGTCCTTGTGTCTTAATAAGTAGACATATCCGAAACGACTAAAGTCATCAATGAAAGTAACAAAGTATCTTTCACCTTTCTTAGTCATGGGTTTAAAGGGTCCACATACATCCGAATGTATTAATCCCAATAAATCTTTAGCCCTTTCATAGGTCCCTTTAAAAGGTGCTTTAGTCATCTTGCCTTGTAAACAAGATTCACATACTTCAAACGAATCCATTTCATTTGATTTCAAAAGTCCATTCTTTTGAAGTGTATGTATTCGGTTCTTGTTTATGTGACCAAGGCGACAATGCCATAAGTAGGAATCACTCAAATCCCTTTTGAGTTTCTTGGTGCTTGTATGGTACATTGAGCTACTAGAAGATGTGTCATCATGAACCAATTCATAAATTCCATTTGAAGGCGAAGCCTTGAAATAGAATACATTATCTTTAGAAACATGAATATCATCATCAATAAAATTAACAACGTAACCACATTGTTTTAAGCGAGAAATAGAAATAATGTTTCTACACAAATCCGGAGCATACAAAACATTTTCTAAAATAAGTTCCAATCCGCTTGGAAGCTTCAAAATAAAATCTCCTTGAGCTTTAACATGCACCTTTGCACCATTGCCCATATAGAGACTTGATGTTCCCGCCTTATGATCACTTCTTTTGAACCCCTGCAAAGAATTGCAAATATGAGTTCCACATCCAGTGTCTAATACCCATGTATTAGAAGAAGTAATACTTAGCTCTATATATACCATATATATATTACCTGAGGTTTGCCCTGCATCCCTCTTGTCCTTTAACTCCTTAAGGTAGACCGGACAGTTTCGTTTCCAATGACCCATCTCACCGCAACCGAAACATGGGTCTTCCTTGGGGTTTGCCTTCTCGGCTACCTTTTGCTTCTTAGCCTTGTTTATGGTTGGGGTAACCATCTTCCCTTTCCCTTTGCCTTGATAGGTGGGTCCTTTTCTCTTAGCCACCTTTGGCTTAGAGGTCTTACTTTTGGACCCACCTTGATCGATTGTGAAATGTCCCGTTCTTATTGATTAAAAACGTTCCATATTAATTGATTTCGTTGCGAGGTTTTGACCTCTATATGAGACGTTTTTCAAAGACTGCATTCATTTTTAAACAAACCATAACCTTTATTTCATCAATAAAGGTTTAAAAAGCTTTACGTAGATTATCAAATAATGATAATCTAAAATATCATGTTTACACACGACCATTACATAATGGTTTACAATACAAATATGTTACAACAAAATAAGTTTCTTGAATGCAGTTTTTACACAATATCATACAAGCATGGACTCCAAATCTTGTCCTTATTTAAGTATGCGACAGCGGAAGCTCTTAATAATCACCTGAGAATAAACATGCTTAAAACGTCAACAAAAATGTTGGTGAGTTATAGGTTTAACCTATATATATCAAATCGTAACAATAGACCACAAGATTTCATATTTCAATACACATCCCATACATAGAGATAAAAATCATTCATATGGTGAACACCTGGTAACCGACAATAACAAGATGCATATATAAGAATATCCCCATCATTCCGGGACACCCTTCGGATATGATATAAATTTCGAAGTACTAAAGCATCCGGTACTTTGGATGGGGTTTGTTAGGCCCAATAGATCTATCTTTAGGATTCGCGTCAATTAGGGTGTCTGTTCCCTAATTCTTAGATTACCAGACTTAATAAAAAGGGGCATATTCGATTTCGATAATTCAACCATAGAATGTAGTTTCACGTACTTGTGTCTATTTTGTAAATCATTTATAAAACCTGCATGTATTCTCATCCCAAAAATATTAGATTTTAAAAGTGGGACTATAACTCACTTTCACAGATTTTTACTTCGTCGGGAAGTAAGACTTGGCCACTGGTTGATTCACGAACCTATAACAATATATACATATATATCAAAGTATGTTCAAAATATATTTACAACACTTTTAATATATTTTGATGTTTTAAGTTTATTAAGTCAGCTGTCCTCGTTAGTAACCTACAACTAGTTGTCCACAGTTAGATGTACAGAAATAAATCGATAAATATTATCTTGAATCAATCCACGACCCAGTGTATACGTATCTCAGTATTGATCACAACTCAAACTATATATATTTTGGAATCAACCTCAACCCTGTATAGCTAACTCCAACATTCACATATAGAGTGTCTATGGTTGTTCCGAAATATATATAGATGTGTCGACATGATAGGTCGAAACATTGTATACGTGTCTATGGTATCTCAAGATTACATAATATATAATACAAGTTGATTAAGTTATGGTTGGAATAGATTTGTTACCAATTTTCACGTAGCTAAAATGAGAAAAATTATCCAATCTTGTTTTACCCATAACTTCTTCATTTTAAATCCGTTTTGAGTGAATCAAATTGCTATGGTTTCATATTGAACTCTATTTTATGAATCTAAACAAAAAAAGTATAGGTTTCTAGTCGGAAAAATAAGTTACAAGTCGTTTTTGTAAAGGTAGTCATTTCAGTCGAAAGAACGACGTCTAGATGACCATTTTAGAAAACATACTTCCACTTTGAGTTTAACCATAATTTTTGGATATAGTTTCATGTTCATAATAAAAATCATTTTCTCAGAATAACAACTTTTAAATCAAAGTTTATCATAGTTTTTAATTAACTAACCCAAAACAGCCCGCGGTGTTACTACGACGGCGTAAATCCGGTTTTACGGTGTTTTTCGTGTTTCCAGGTTTTAAATCATTAAGTTAGCATATCATATAGATATAGAACATGTGTTTAGTTGATTTTAAAAGTCAAGTTAGAAGGATTAACTTTTGTTTGCGAACAAGTTTAGAATTAACTAAACTATGTTCTAGTGATTACAAGTTTAAACCTTCGAATAAGATAGCTTTATATGTATGAATCGAATGATGTTATGAACATCATTACTACCTTAAGTTCCTTGGATGAACCTACTGGAAAAGAGGAAAATGGATCTAGCTTCAATGGATCCTTGGATGGCTCAAAGTTCTTGAAGCAAAATCATGACACGAAAACAAGTTCAAGTAAGATCATCACTTGAAATAAGATTGTTATAGTTATAGAAATTGAACCAAAGTTTGAATATGATTATTACCTTGTATTAGAATGATAACCTACTGTAAGAAACAAAGATTTCTTGAGGTTGGATGATCACCTTACAAGATTGGAAGTGAGCTAGCAAACTTGAAAGTATTCTTGATTTTATGAAACTAGAACTTTTGGAATTTATGAAGAACACTTAGAACTTGAAGATAGAACTTGAGAGAGTTCAATTAGATGAAGAAAATTGAAGAATGAAAGTGTTTGTAGGTGTTTTTGGTCGTTGGTGTATGGATTAGATATAAAGGATATGTAATTTTGTTTTCATGTAAATAAGTCATGAATGATTACTCATATTTTTGTAATCTTATGAGATATTTCATGCTAGTTGCCAAATGATGGTTCCCACATGTGTTAGGTGACTCACATGGGCTGCTAAGAGCTGATCATTGGAGTGTATATACCAATAGTACATACATCTAAAAGTTGTGTATTGTACGAGTACGAATACGGGTGCATACGAGTAGAATTGTTGATGAAACTGAACGAGAATGTAATTGTAAGCATTTTTGTTAAGTAGAAGTATTTTGATAAGTGTATTGAAGTCTTTCAAAAGTGTATAAATACATATTAAAACACTACATGTATATACATTTTAACTGAGTCGTTAAGTCATCGTTAGTCGTTACATGTAAGTGTTGTTTTGAAACCTTTAGGTTAACGATCTTGTTAAATGTTGTTAACCCAATGTTTATAATAACAAAAGAGATTTTAAATTATTATATTATCATGATATTATGATGTACGAATATCTCTTAATATGATATATATACATTAAATGTCGTTACAACGATAAACGTTACATATATGTCTCGTTTCAAAATCATTAAGTTAGTAGTCTTGTTTTTACATATGTAGTTCATTGTTAATATAATTAATGATATGTTTACTTATCATAATATCATGTTAACTATATATATAACCATATATATGTCATCATATAGTTTTTTTACAAGTTTTAACGTTCGTGAATCACCGGTCAACTTGGGTGGTCAATTGTCTATATGAAACCTATTTCAATTAATCAAGTCTTAACAAGTTTGATTGCTTAACATGTTGGAAACATTTAATCATGTAAATATCAATCTCAATTAATATATATAAACATGGAAAAGTTCGGGTCACTACAGTACCTACCCGTTAAATAAATTTCGTCCCGAAATTTTAAGCTGTTGTAGGTGTTGACGAATCTTCTGGAAATAGATGCGGGTATTTCTTCTTCATCTGATCTTCACGCTCCCAGGTGAACTCGGGTCCTCTACGAGCATTCCATCGAACCTTAACAATTGGTATCTTGTTTTGCTTAAGTCTTTTAACCTCACGATCCATTATTTCGACGGGTTCTTCGATGAATTGAAGTTTTTCGTTGATTTGGATTTCATCTAACGGAATAGTGAGATCTTCTTTAGCAAAACATTTCTTCAAATTCGAGACGTGGAAAGTGTTATGTACAGCCGCGAGTTGTTGAGGTAACTCAAGTCGGTAAGCTACTGGTCCGACACGATCAATAATCTTGAATGGTCCAATATACCTTGGATTTAATTTCCCTCGTTTACCAAATCGAACAACGCCTTTCCAAGGTGAAACTTTAAGCATGACCATCTCTCCAATTTCAAATTCTATATCTTTTCTTTTAATGTCAGCGTAGCTCTTTTGTCGACTTTGGGCGGTTTTCAACCGTTGTTGAATTTGGATGATCTTCTCGGTAGTTTCTTGTATAATCTCCGGACCCGTAATCTGTCTATCCCCCACCTCACTCCAACAAATTGGAGACCTGCACTTTCTACCATAAAGTGCTTCAAACGGCGCCATCTCAATGCTTGAATGGTAGCTGTTGTTGTAGGAAAATTCTGCTAACGGTAGATGTCGATCCCAACTGTTTCCGAAATCAATAACACATGCTCGTAGCATGTCTTCAAGCGTTTGTATCGTCCTTTCGCTCTGCCCATCAGTTTGTGGATGATAGGCAGTACTCATGTCTAGACGAGTTCCTAATGCTTGCTGTAATGTCTGCCAGAATCTTGAAATAAATCTGCCATCCCTATCAGAGATAATAGAGATTGGTATTCCATGTCTGGAGACGACTTCCTTCAAATACAGTCGTGCTAACTTCTCCATCTTGTCATCTTCTCTTATTGGTAGGAAGTGTGCTGATTTGGTGAGACGATCAACTATTACCCAAATAGTATCAAAACCACTTGCAGTCCTTGGCAATTTAGTGATGAAATCCATGGTAATGTTTTCCCATTTCCATTCCGGGATTTCGGGTTGTTGAAGTAGACCTGATGGTTTCTGATGCTCAGCTTTGACCTTAGAACACGTCAAACATTCTCCTACGTATTTAGCAACATCGGCTTTCATACCCGGCCACCAAAAATGTTTCTTGAGATCCTTGTACATCTTCCCCGTTCCAGGATGTATTGAGTATCTGGTTTTATGAGCTTCTCTAAGTACCATTTCTCTCATATCTCCAAATTTTGGTACCCAAATCCTTTCAGCCCTATACCGGGTTCCGTCTTCCCGAATATTAAGATGCTTCTCCGATCCTTTGGGTATTTCATCCTTTAAATTTCCCTCTTTTAAAACTCCTTGTTGCGCCTCCTTTATTTGAGTAGTAATGTTATTATGAATCATTATATTCATAGATTTTACTCGAATGGGTTCTCTATCCTTCCTGCTCAAGGCATCGGCTACCACATTTGCCTTCCCCGGGTGGTAACGAATCTCAAAATCGTAATCATTCAATAATTCAATCCACCTACGCTGCCTCATATTCAGTTGTTTCTGATTAAATATGTGTTGAAGACTTTTGTGGTCGGTATATATAATACTTTTGACCCCATATAAGTAGTGCCTCCAAGTCTTTAATGCAAAAACAACCGCGCCTAATTCCAAATCATGCGTCGTATAATTTTGTTCGTGAATCTTCAATTGTCTAGACGCATAAGCAATCACCTTCGTTCGTTGCATTAATACACAACCGAGACCTTGCTTTGATGCGTCACAATAAATCACAAAATCATCATTCCCTTCAGGCAATGACAATATAGGTGCCGTAGTTAGCTTTTTCTTCAATAACTGAAACGCTTTCTCTTGTTCATCATTCCATTCAAATTTCTTCCCTTTATGCGTTAATGCAGTCAAGGGTTTTGCTATTCTGGAAAAGTCTTGGATGAACCTTCTGTAGTAACCAGCTAGTCCTAAAAACTGGCGTATGTGTTTCGGAGTTTTCGGGGTTTCCCACTTTTCAACAGTTTCTATCTTTGCCGGATCCACCTTAATACCTTCTTTGTTCACTATGTGACCGAGGAATTGAACTTCTTCCAACCAAAATGCACACTTTGAAAACTTAGCGTACAATTCTTCCTTCCTCAATACTTCTAACACCTTTCTCAAATGTTCACCGTGTTCTTGGTCATTCTTTGAGTAAATAAGTATGTCATCAATGAAAACAATGACAAACTTGTCAAGGTATGGTCCACACACTCGGTTCATAAGGTCCATGAACACAGCTGGTGCATTAGTTAAACCAAACGGCATGACCATAAACTCGTAATGACCGTAACGTGTTCTGAAAGCAGTCTTTGGAATATCATCTTCTTTCACCCTCATTTGATGATACCCGGAACGTAAGTCAATCTTTGAATAAACAGACGAGCCTTGTAGTTGATCAAATAAGTCGTCGATTCTCGGTAGTGGGTAGCGGTTCTTGATGGTAAGTTTGTTCAACTCTCGGTAGTCGATACACAACCTGAATGTACCATCTTTCTTCTTGACAAACAAAACAGGAGCTCCCCACGGTGATGTGCTTGGTCGAATGAAACCACGCTCTAAAAGTTCTTGTAATTGGCTTTGCAGTTCTTTCATCTCGCTGGGTGCGAGTCTGTAAGGAGCACGAGCTATTGGTGCAGCTCCTGGTACAAGATCTATTTGAAATTCAACGGATCGATGTGGGGGTAATCCCGGTAGTTCTTTCGGAAATACATCGGGAAATTCTTTTGCAATGGGAACATCATTGATGCTCTTTTCTTCAGTTTGTACTTTCTCAACGTGTGCTAAAACAGCATAGCAACCTTTTCTTATTAGTTTTTGTGCCTTCAAATTACTAATAAGATGTAGCTTCGTGTTGCCCTTTTCTCCGTACACCATTAAGGGTTTTCCTTTTTCTCGTATAATGCGGATTGCATTTTTGTAACAAACGATCTCTGCTTTCACTTCTTTCAACCAGTCCATACCGATTATCACATCAAAACTCCCTAACTCTACTGGTATCAAATCAATCTTAAATGTTTCGCTAACCAGTTTAATTTCTCGATTCCGACATATATTATCTGCTGAAATTAATTTACCATTTGCTAATTCGAGTAAAAATTTACTATCCAAAGGCGTCAATGGACAACTTAATTTAGCACAAAAATCTCTACTCATATAGCTTCTATCCGCACCCGAATCAAATAAAACGTAAGCAGATTTATTGTCAATAAGAAACGTACCCGTAACAAGCTCCGGGTCTTCCTGTGCCTCTACCGCATTAATATTGAAAACTCTTCCACGGCCTTGTCCATTCGTGTTCTCCTGGTTCGGGCAATTTCTAATAATGTGGCCTGGTTTTCCACATTTATAACAAACTACATTGGCATAACTTGCTCCGACACTACTTGCTCCGCCATTACTCGTTCCGACACCATTTGTTCCTTTCGTTCTATTAACCCCTGGTCCGTAGACCTCACACTTCGCCGCGCTATGACCATTTCTTTTACACTTGTTGCAAAATTTGGTGCAGAACCCCGAGTGATTCTTTTCACACCTTTGGCATAGTTGCTTCTGATTGTTGTTGTTGTTGCGGTTATTATTGTTGTTGGGATGATTGTTGTAGTTGCTGTTGTTGTTGTTGTTGTTGTTGTTGGGCCGTTTGTTGTAGTTGCGATTGATGTTGCGATTGTTGGGATAATTGTTGCGATTATTGTTGTAATTGTTGTTGTTGTTGTTGTATTGGTGATTCTTATCACCGTTTTCCTCCCACTTTCTTTTGACTTGCTTCACATTGGCCTCCTCAGCAGTCTGTTCTTTAATTCTTTCTTCAATCTGGTTCACTAGTTTGTGAGCCATTCTACATGCCTGTTGTATGGAGGCGGGCTCGTGTGAACTTATATCTTCTTGGATTCTTTCCGGTAATCCTTTCACAAACGCGTCGATCTTCTCTTCCTCATCTTCGAATGCTCCCGGACACAATAGGCACAATTCTGTGAATCGTCTTTCATACGTGGTAATATCAAATCCTTGGGTTCGTAACCCTCTAAGTTCTGTCTTGAGCTTATTGACCTCGGTTCTGGGACGGTACTTCTCGTTCATCAAGTGCTTGAATGCTGACCACGGTAGTGCGTACGCATCATCTTGTCCCACTTGCTCTAGATAGGTATTCCACCATGTTAACGCAGAACCTGTGAAGGTATGCGTAGCGTACTTCACTTTGTCCTCTTCAGTACACTTACTTATGGCAAACACCGATTCAACCTTCTCGGTCCACCGTTTCAATCCGATCGGTCCTTCGGTTCCATCAAATTCCAAAGGTTTGCAGGCAGTGAATTCTTTGTAGGTGCATCCTACACGATTTCCTGTACTGCTAGATCCAAGGTTATTGTTGGTATGTAGCGCAGCCTGTACTGCGGCTATGTTTGAAGCTAGAAAAGTACGGAATTCCTCTTCATTCATATTCACGGTGTGTCGAGTAGTCGGTGCCATTTCCTTCAAAATAGTTAAATGGAACAAGTTAATCATACAGAATATTAAGAGTAGTTAATAGTATTTCGTAGCATAATATGAACTCATTTATAAAAGCTTTTTCTTCATATTAGCGTTTTATAAGTTTAAATTCGGGTAGTACCTACCCGTTAAGTTCATACTTAGTAGCTAATATACAATTCAACTACTACAATTCTATATGAAAAACTGATTATAATAATATTTCGCGTTCAAACTTTTATACAATATTTTACAAACTTACAATACCGCTTATTTTACATAAAGCTGGAAATATAGCACACAATAACTTTGATACAAGATAGTTGTGAAGATAATTCTAGCTAATACACAAGTCGTTCAGCAAAGGCAATAAAGACACGTAATTCATACGTCCAGAAACAAGTCATGCATTCTGGTTTTACTAGGACTACTTCCCATCCTTGGTCTTGTGCAACATAACCGTTATGGCCGTTGATAAGACAGCGTGTTGTAACGTCATCAAAGGGACGAGGGTTACGTAATGTCCAACAGTCCCGTAATAATCTAAAAACCTCATTTCTTACCCCAATTACTGACTCCGTCACTTGTGGAAACGTTTTGTTTAATAGTTGTAGCCCGATGTTCTTGTTCTCACTTTGGTGAGAAGCGAACATTACTAATCCGTAAGCATAACATGCTTCTTTATGTTGCATGTTAGCCGCTTTTTCTAAATCACGAAGTCCAATATTCGGATATATTGAGTCAAAATAATTTCTTAACCCGTTGCGTAAAATAGCATTTGGGTTCCCCGCAATATATGCGTCAAAGTAAACACATCGTAACTTATGGGTTTCCCAATGTGATATCCCCCATCTTTCAAACGAAAGTCTCTTATAAACCAAGACATTCTTGGAACGTTCTTCGAATGTCTTACAAACTGATCTCGCCTTAAATAGTTGTGCCGAAGAATTCTGGCCGACTCTAGACAAGATTTCATCAATCATGTCTCCGGGTAGGTCTCTTAAAATATTGGGTTGTCTATCCATTTTGTGTTTTTAAACTGTAAAATAGACAAGAGTTAGATTCATAAAAAAAATACTTATTAATACAAGCAATTTTTACATATATCATAAAGCATAAGAACACTATATTCCATATATTACACCACACGAATACAACTATCTTATTCCGACTCGCTCGTTTCTTCTTCTTTGGTTTTGGTTCGTTTTGCCAAGTTTCTAGGGATATATGATGTTCCCCTAATACGAGCCGTCGTTGTCCACATTGGTTTAGAAAAACCTGGTGGTTTAGAGGTTCCCGGGTCATTGTTACAACTTAAGGACTTCGGGGGTTGACGATACATATAAAGTTCATCGGGGTTGGAATTAGATTTCTCTATTTTTATGCCCTTTCCCTTATTATTTTCTTTTGCCTTTTTAAATTCAGTTGGGGTAATTTCTATAACATCATCGGAATTCTCGTCGGAATCCGATTCATCGGAGAATTGGTAATCCTCCCAATATTTTGCTTCCTTGGCGGAAACACCATTGACCATAATTAACTTTGGTCGGTTGGTTGAGGATTTTCTTTTACTTAACCGTTTTATTATTTCCCCCACCGGTTCTATTTCTTCATCCGGTTCCGATTCTTCTTCCGGTTCCGATTCTTCTTCCGGTTCCGACTCTTCTTCCGGTTCCTCTTCGGGAACTTGTGAATCAGTCCACAAATCATTCCAATTTACATTTGACTCTTCATTATTATTAGGTGAGTCAATGGGACTTGTTCTAGAGGTAGACATCTATCACATAATATCAAACACGTTAAGAGATTAATATATCACATAATATTCATATGTTAAAAATATATAGTTTCCAACAAAAATGTTAAGCAATCATTTTTAAAGAAAACACGGTCGAAGTCCAGACTCACTAATGCATCCTAACAAACTCGATAAGACACACTAATGCAAATTTTCTGGTTCTCTAAGACCAACGCTCGGATACCAACTGAAATGTCCCGTTCTTATTGATTAAAAACGTTCCATATTAATTGATTTCGTTGCGAGGTTTTGACCTCTATATGAGACGTTTTTCAAAGACTGCATTCATTTTTAAACAAACCATAACCTTTATTTCATCAATAAAGGTTTAAAAAGCTTTACGTAGATTATCAAATAATGATAATCTAAAATATCATGTTT
Source organism: Rutidosis leptorrhynchoides (assembly GCF_046630445.1). Taxonomy (NCBI): domain Eukaryota; kingdom Viridiplantae; phylum Streptophyta; class Magnoliopsida; order Asterales; family Asteraceae; genus Rutidosis; species Rutidosis leptorrhynchoides. The sequence goes on from NC_092339.1 coordinate 203,331,786, forward strand.
ACACACGACCATTACATAATGGTTTACAATACAAATATGTTACAACAAAATAAGTTTCTTGAATGCAGTTTTTACACAATATCATACAAGCATGGACTCCAAATCTTGTCCTTATTTAAGTATGCGACAGCGGAAGCTCTTAATAATCACCTGAGAATAAACATGCTTAAAACGTCAACAAAAATGTTGGTGAGTTATAGGTTTAACCTATATATATCAAATCGTAACAATAGACCACAAGATTTCATATTTCAATACACATCCCATACATAGAGATAAAAATCATTCATATGGTGAACACCTGGTAACCGACAATAACAAGATGCATATATAAGAATATCCCCATCATTCCGGGACACCCTTCGGATATGATATAAATTTCGAAGTACTAAAGCATCCGGTACTTTGGATGGGGTTTGTTAGGCCCAATAGATCTATCTTTAGGATTCGCGTCAATTAGGGTGTCTGTTCCCTAATTCTTAGATTACCAGACTTAATAAAAAGGGGCATATTCGATTTCGATAATTCAACCATAGAATGTAGTTTCACGTACTTGTGTCTATTTTGTAAATCATTTATAAAACCTGCATGTATTCTCATCCCAAAAATATTAGATTTTAAAAGTGGGACTATAACTCACTTTCACAGATTTTTACTTCGTCGGGAAGTAAGACTTGGCCACTGGTTGATTCACGAACCTATAACAATATATACATATATATCAAAGTATGTTCAAAATATATTTACAACACTTTTAATATATTTTGATGTTTTAAGTTTATTAAGTCAGCTGTCCTCGTTAGTAACCTACAACTAGTTGTCCACAGTTAGATGTACAGAAATAAATCGATAAATATTATCTTGAATCAATCCACGACCCAGTGTATACGTATCTCAGTATTGATCACAACTCAAACTATATATATTTTGGAATCAACCTCAACCCTGTATAGCTAACTCCAACATTCACATATAGAGTGTCTATGGTTGTTCCGAAATATATATAGATGTGTCGACATGATAGGTCGAAACATTGTATACGTGTCTATGGTATCTCAAGATTACATAATATATAATACAAGTTGATTAAGTTATGGTTGGAATAGATTTGTTACCAATTTTCACGTAGCTAAAATGAGAAAAATTATCCAATCTTGTTTTACCCATAACTTCTTCATTTTAAATCCGTTTTGAGTGAATCAAATTGCTATGGTTTCATATTGAACTCTATTTTATGAATCTAAACAAAAAAAGTATAGGTTTCTAGTCGGAAAAATAAGTTACAAGTCGTTTTTGTAAAGGTAGTCATTTCAGTCGAAAGAACGACGTCTAGATGACCATTTTAGAAAACATACTTCCACTTTGAGTTTAACCATAATTTTTGGATATAGTTTCATGTTCATAATAAAAATCATTTTCTCAGAATAACAACTTTTAAATCAAAGTTTATCATAGTTTTTAATTAACTAACCCAAAACAGCCCGCGGTGTTACTACGACGGCGTAAATCCGGTTTTACGGTGTTTTTCGTGTTTCCAGGTTTTAAATCATTAAGTTAGTATATCATATAGATATAGAACATGTGTTTAGTTGATTTTAAAAGTCAAGTTAGAAGGATTAACTTTTGTTTGCGAACAAGTTTAGAATTAACTAAACTATGTTCTAGTGATTACAAGTTTAAACCTTCGAATAAGATAGCTTTATATGTATGAATCGAATGATGTTATGAACATCATTACTACCTTAAGTTCCTTGGATGAACCTACTGGAAAAGAGGAAAATGGATCTAGCTTCAATGGATCCTTGGATGGCTCAAAGTTCTTGAAGCAAAATCATGACACGAAAACAAGTTCAAGTAAGATCATCACTTGAAATAAGATTGTTATAGTTATAGAAATTGAACCAAAGTTTGAATATGATTATTACCTTGTATTAGAATGATAACCTACTGTAAGAAACAAAGATTTCTTGAGGTTGGATGATCACCTTACAAGATTGGAAGTGAGCTAGCAAACTTGAAAGTATTCTTGATTTTATGAAACTAGAACTTTTGGAATTTATGAAGAACACTTAGAACTTGAAGATAGAACTTGAGAGAGTTCAATTAGATGAAGAAAATTGAAGAATGAAAGTGTTTGTAGGTGTTTTTGGTCGTTGGTGTATGGATTAGATATAAAGGATATGTAATTTTGTTTTCATGTAAATAAGTCATGAATGATTACTCATATTTTTGTAATCTTATGAGATATTTCATGCTAGTTGCCAAATGATGGTTCCCACATGTGTTAGGTGACTCACATGGGCTGCTAAGAGCTGATCATTGGAGTGTATATACCAATAGTACATACATCTAAAAGTTGTGTATTGTACGAGTACGAATACGGGTGCATACGAGTAGAATTGTTGATGAAACTGAACGAGAATGTAATTGTAAGCATTTTTGTTAAGTAGAAGTATTTTGATAAGTGTATTGAAGTCTTTCAAAAGTGTATAAATACATATTAAAACACTACATGTATATACATTTTAACTGAGTCGTTAAGTCATCGTTAGTCGTTACATGTAAGTGTTGTTTTGAAACCTTTAGGTTAACGATCTTGTTAAATGTTGTTAACCCAATGTTTATAATAACAAAAGAGATTTTAAATTATTATATTATCATGATATTATGATGTACGAATATCTCTTAATATGATATATATACATTAAATGTCGTTACAACGATAAACGTTACATATATGTCTCGTTTCAAAATCATTAAGTTAGTAGTCTTGTTTTTACATATGTAGTTCATTGTTAATATAATTAATGATATGTTTACTTATCATAATATCATGTTAACTATATATATAACCATATATATGTCATCATATAGTTTTTTTACAAGTTTTAACGTTCGTGAATCACCGGTCAACTTGGGTGGTCAATTGTCTATATGAAACCTATTTCAATTAATCAAGTCTTAACAAGTTTGATTGCTTAACATGTTGGAAACATTTAATCATGTAAATATCAATCTCAATTAATATATATAAACATGGAAAAGTTCGGGTCACTACAGATTGCTAACACGGGTAAAGCCCTTTTACCCATGCTAGTTTCCGCCGTTCTAAGCATACCGTGAAGCTCACCTATGCTCTTATCCATCCCATTCATATTGTAATTAATTACAAATTGATCAAACCTTTTTGATAGGGAATTAAGGATAAGATCGGTGGCTAACTCATTTGATATGTTTAGGTTAAGACGGTTAGCACGATCAATAAGGCTCTTCATTTTGAGGACATAAGAGGAGACGGATTGGGTGTCATCCATACGACATGCATGTAGCGCTCGAACCGTTTCGAAGCGCTCGACACGTGCTTGTTGAAGGAACATCTCCTTCAATTGCGTAATCATGTCATATGCACTATGATGTTCGAAATCCTTTTGGAGTTCGGGTATCATAGTCCCAAGCATTAGACAAGCGACTTGCACCGAATCGGCGCAATACTTGTCATAATAAGCCATGCCCTCTATATCTTCCTCATCCGGTTGGTCGGGAATAGGGTCCTCCAACACATACGCTTTGTCCTCAAGTTTGAGGACAATCCTAAGATTACGGAACCAATCCATAAAGTTCGTATGGTTGAGTTTGTCTTTCTCGAGGAGAGACCTTAATGATAGGTTGTTTAGGTTAAGTGGTGCATTTTGCATGTTGTTGTTATTTGCGGCCATCTACAAAATTTAACAAAGTCCTTTTAAGTATCGATTTTAAATTTAATAAACAATACCCTTTTATTTTTAATTGTTTTATTAAATCTTAGAATCCAACGGTAAATCAAATTTCGGTTAGGTGACCTTTATCCCGTTATTTGATTTAGCTAGGTAGTCATTTATGTGACAATTGCAATCCTTTTGCAACTTCTAAGTTATGGGATCATGCAATCCTTTTGCATGGCATATTTATCCCATCAACGCCTATTTGTTCATCATGCTTCGGTGACCCTAAGTTCATGATTCCCAAATCAAGTCGTCCTACTTGTGTAAACATGTAGACTTAACATACAAGTGGTTAGGTGACCTTTATCCCACATGTATGCGAAGTGTACCTTATTCATATTAATTCGCTCATGACGGTTAGGTGACCTTTATCTCATCAAGAGTTTCCTAATACGTCTAAGTGTTTCCACAAAAGGATGGCGTTTAACTTGTTTACCTTGTTATAGTTAAGGGATTTTAAGTTTTCATAAATTCTAGTTTAAGAAAACATTTGCCATACACCAACATGCATTTGGTGTATAGTTCATTATGAAAAGCCAATTTCATGTCTATAAACCATTTTATATATATGATCCTAATCATGATCTTAATAACCGTTTATTAATGTCCTTTTAGCCATTTTTAATTTAACCATTTAAATTGACGTTTTGCATGTCGTTAATTAATGTATAATTTAACCAATTAAATTGCCATTTTGCTTGTTGTTAACTTGTGTGATTAACTTGTAGCATACAATCATACAATCCACAATCATACAATAAACAACCATGCATGCAAAACAAATATGTTCACAATCAAGCCATTTTGGTAGACATTTGTTTAGCCGAAAACAAATGCCACCGGATAAGGGGTTATAACACAAAGTAGGAGATTTCAAATCTCCCACTTAACCTTGCATCCAAATGCTTCTTCATGTGTTCTTCAAGTCTTCATCATCCTTCATCATTTTACAAAATATATCCTAATACATTTTGTCTAAAAAATGAAATTACAACCTAATCTATTTTACATACCAAATATAAAATAAATTACATAACCAAATGAATTATTACATGCCAAATGAATAAATATTATTACAAACCAATTGAATAAATATCAATCAACCATGCATGCAACCAAACACAAGGTCAAGGCTTAGATTGTGAACATCATCAACATAAGTGATAGGCAATACAGAATCACAAGTGATTGGCAGTACAGAATGCAGAATCACAAGTGATTTTGGCCAAAATGACAACCACCCAAAACCGAAAATTTTACATTCTACTTCATGCATGTTCATAGAATGCAAAATTATAGTGGGTTTAATAACCATCTCGAAGCATATTTCAACAACTTCGGCTCTAGATACCATTGTTGGGATTTAACAAGTTTCATAATACTTAAAACCTTTTAAGAATCATTCAAAGCGGAAGCATGTAAAATTACCAATTGAAACTTGTATATCTTTAACCATATAAAAGTTAAATCCCAAGAAAAGGATCAAGTTGAGAAATAAGCTTACAAACTACAAGCAAGAATAAGATGTTATACCTATTCCAAGCTAGTTGAAAGTGATGAAGATGATGATGTTGAATGGAGCTTCAAATGGATGAAACCTCAAGAGATTATACCCCAAACTTGTAACCAACACCTTGTACTTTGGTTAGGTTTTGTTGACACTTGAATTTGGCTTCCAAAAACCAAATTATGAAACCCTTTTTGTGCACAAAAGGCCACGGCCAGAACAGCTCTTGGAGAGAGCTTTGTGCAGTTTTTTTTTGCTTATGTTTTGATGTGTAAATGCATGTGTGTTTGGTCTCCAAGAGAGCCTTGGTTAATATACACCTAGAATGGAAGTAACATGGTAAAAGACAAGTCAAAAGAGCATGCTTACTCCATACTCCCATGCCACTTCCAATTCTTTTAAATAAAATGGTTTGTTTTATAAAATTAGATTTTATAAAACACATTTTATAAAACTTCCATTTATTATATACATTTTATTATATAAAACCAATTTATATATAAAATGTAACATAAATAAATTAATTATTTAACCTATAAATAATTAAATCCATAATATATAAATTATTCCATAATTTATATAATACACATCAAGTAATATTTAAGAAAACCATTTTTCTTAAAGTTCAAGTGTCGCGTATTTGATCAATGAACCAATCGTTAAAATCAAATACAAATAAGGTGTCGGTAAGTTTGTTATTGGGTATGACCCGACTTGGATCATAACACGTCAGCCACATTAATTTAGTATGTCTCTCGGGCATACGAAATACCTTCACTAATGAACTTACCATCCTTTTGGTTGACACTTTAAAGCATGTTTATTCTCAGGTGTTAAAGAAATCTTCTGCTGTGCATTTGCTCATTTTAAAGATATTACTTGGAGTCTTTCATAGCATATTTCGAAGAACGTTGCATTCGAGTCATTGAGTTCATCAAAGATTATTATTAAATCAATTTGTAGTTAGATAGTGGATATTATGAAATGGTATGCATGCCTGTCAATTTTCGATGTAAAGAAAGTTTGTCTTTTAAAAACGAATGCAATATTTGTAAAATGTATCATATAGAGGTCAAATACCTCGCAATATAATCAACTATTGTGAATCGTTTATAATGTATATGAACGGGACCTTTCATTATGATCCGTATAGATTTCACAATGTGTACCATACAAATAGTGTCTCCAAAGCTTCAAAGCAAACACAACTGCAGTTAACTCTAAATCATGAGTAGGGTAATTTCGTTCATGATTCTTCAGCTGTCGTGAAGCATATGCTATGACTTAATTTCTTTGCATCAAAACACAACCCAGACCTGCATGTGATGCATCACAATAAACCACAAAGTTTTCAGATCCCTCTGGTAAAGCTAAAACCGGCGCTTGACATAACAACTGCTTAAGAGTCTGAAAAGCCTTTTCTTGTTCATCAGTCCATTGAAAGGCTACATCTTTTCTGGTTAACTTATTTAACGGACCTGCTATTTTAGAAAAGTCTTTAATAGATCTGTGGTAATAACCTGCTAAACCCAGAAAACTCTTAATTTCTGTCGGCGTTTTTGGCGAGTTCCAATTCATTACAGCTTTTATCTTAGACTGATCTACTTTGATACCCTGTTCAGAAATTACATGACCCAGAAACTGTACTTCCCGCAGCCAAAATTCACACTTGGAAAACATATCGTACAACTGTTCCTGTTTCATAAGTTCTAACACCAACCTCAGATGCGTAGCATGATCTTTCTCGGTTTTTAAATATATTAAAATATCATCTATGAAAATAATCACAAACTTGTCGAGATACTGATGACACAATCTGTTCATTAGATCCATAAATACTGCTGGCGCGTTTTTTAACCCGAATGGCATAACTAGAAATTCATAATGACCATATCTTGTTCTAAAAGCGGTTTTTGGTATGTCGGTCTCTGCAACACGTACCTGATGATACCCTGAACGTAAATCAATCTTTGAAAAGTAGGAAGCACCCTGTAACTGATCGAATAAGTCATCTATTCTCGGTATCGGATACTTATTCTTAATTTTTCTCTTGTTTAAATCACGATAATCTATACACATACGAAGCGACCCATCTTTCTTTTTCACAAAAAAAATAGGAGCACCCCACGGTGAAGAACTTGGTCGAATAAACCCCTTATCTAACAGTTCCTGGATTTGAGACATCATTTCTCGGATTTCTGACGGAGCTAATCTGTAAGGAGCTTTTGGAACTGGCGTAGCACCTGGAACTAAATCAACTTTATACTCTACTTCACGTACTGGAGGAAACCCTGGTAAATCATCTGGAAACACTTACTTACCATTTTTACCTCAAGATTTTTCACCGCAGGAGCTTTTCGATCAGCAGCATTTGGCACTTGCGGAGCATTAGACTCTGCATGCAGGATAATCGCATTCGCAGTACCTGCGGCACCTTGTGCGATTAAATGGTCTAGTTTGCATTGTTCATATGCCTCTACGATCAATTCTGCCAAATCTCTGCAGCGATAGGTATCATGACCATAATCATCATGGAAAATACAAAACTTGGATTTGTCTCGCCTGCTGTTCTCTGCTAAAGGTTGAGGATCAGGAAAAGATCTCGCAACCCTGTCTTGTAAAAGAATTTCTTTAGGTGTTTTTGTTAACATCTGGATGATATTGAAAGACTCATTATTCCATTTTCGCGAAGAATAACAATCTCGAAGGTTATATCCATGATTATCATTTTGACCTTGATGTCTATCATTACGCCGATAACTTCCGCCGCCAGTTCGTCTTGGATATCTTGAACCGCGATAATAATCGCTATTTCCATCACGGAAAGAATCATTATCATCCCACCATCTTTTTTCCTTTCCCCAACCACATGCAGGGGTTATAGTACTATCCTCCCCACCTCTGAGATAATCATATGTTTCTTGTTACACCTTAGCAAAAGTTGGCGGGACATCTCTTCACAATCGACGCACAAGCGTTGGATGTCGCTGCAGATTAATAGCATGCAAAAACCCAGAGATCTTTTGATCTTCATTCAAACTTGGTATCTTCATTCAAACTTGGTATCTTTTGAACTTTTGGCACTCATAAACTTGGTATCTTCTGTGTTAAAAGCTTCTGGAACTGCAGCAAAAATTTATCGCGAAGATCAAAAAAGCCGATAATACTGCAAGCTTGCAAGCTATGGAACCACTCCCTTGCTGACCCTTGTAAGACCATAGGAAATGCTTTACATGCAACCGGCTCATCCCAATTATAGGTGCTTACTACCCCTTCAAAACGCTGCAAAAAATCCAAGGGGTCAGTTAAACTCGAGTAAACTCCCAATGTCGCCGGCACAATAGGTAGTGTAACAATCGGATAATCAGAAATATGCTGGAAAAACTTGTCTGCAACAGTAGTAATCTTAGTTGCCTTTTTTGTGCGAGTATCAGCATTCTCCGCGCAAAATTTGGCAATCATATCTTGCAAAAAAATTGGTTGCTCAAATTTATGCTGCATTGACTTAGGCGCAATGCTTTTAAAAGCATCCACTAAGAAATTTTGAGCATTTTCTCTGTGCGTTGCATCATAAGTATCACCCTTATCCCCGTGACGAGTTACCATTCATATATATATATATATATATATATATATATATATATATATATATATATATATATATATATATATATATATATATATATATATATATATATATGTGTGTGATGATTATCGTTGTAATAACATTTTAACATATATATATATATATATATATATATATATATATATATATATATATATATATATATATATATATATATATATATATATGATATTAAGATATATTAATACACCATGTTATCATGTTAACATAACAATTTAGCATCTCATTAAATATAATAACAATGGATTAATTACATTTAACAAGATCGTTAACTTAAAAGTTTCAAAACAACACTTACATGTAACGACTAACGATGACTTAACGACTCAGTTAAAATGTATATACATGTAGTGTATTAAGATGTATTAATACACTTTTGGAAGACTTCAAGATACATATCAAAACACTCATACTTATCAAAGTTGGTCACAATTACATTCTCATTCGTTTTCATCAACAATTTTACTCGTATTCATCTGTATTCGTACTCGTACAATACCCAGCTTCTAGACGTACTTACTATAGGTATATACCAATAGGAACTAGCATGGGATTCCACTCTTGATTATGTCATGCATGACTAATCAAGTTTAACTTCTACCATGAACTAGTCAACTAACTAGAACTCCTTTTAACCCCACTCACCACTCACCATTCACTTCATTTCATTTCCATTTTTCTTTCTAATTCTCTCTCAACACACACACACATCAAGAACGAATTTTCCAGAAATAAAATCATCATTTTCATCAAAAACTACTTCAAGAATCAAGCTATAATGATCATGGGAAGAACACTTCAAGAACACTTCGAAAATCCTTTCAAGTTTGCAAGTATACTTCCAAGCTTTCTAATCCATTCCAAGTAATCATCTATGATCAAGAAACCTTTGTTATTTATAGTAGGTTATCTTTCTTATTTAAGGTAATATTCATATTCAAACTTTGATTCGATTTCTATAACTACAACTATCTTAATTCGAGTAGTAATCTTACTTGAAATTGTTTTTATGTCATGATTCTACTTCAAGAACTTCCAAGCCATCAAAGATCCTTTTAAGCTCAAGTTATTTTCTCATAATTTCTAGTAGGTTTGCCTACTATACTTAAGGTAGTAATGATGTTCATAACATCATTCGATTCATATATATATATAACTATCTTATTCGAAGATTATAACTTGTAATCACTAGAACAGAGTTTAGTTAATTCTAAACTTTTTTGTAAACAAAGTTAATCCTTCTAACATAACTTTTAAAATCAACTAAACACATATTTTATATCTATATGATATGCTAACTTAATGATTTAAAACCTGAAAACACGAAGAACACCGTAAAACCGGACATACGCCGTCGTAGTGAAACCTGGGGCTGTTTTGGGTTAGATAATTAAAAACTATGATAAACTTTGATTTAAAAGTTGTTCTTCTGGGAAAATGATTTTTCGTATGAACATGAAACTATATCCAAAAATCATGGTTAAACTAAAAGTGGAAGTATGTTTTCCAAAATAGTCATCAAGATCGTTCTTTCGACTGAAATGACTACCTCTTACAAAAATGACCTGTAACTTATATTTCTGACTATAAACCTATACTTTTTCTGTTCAAATTATTAATCTTTGGTTCTATATGAAACCATAGCAATTGGATTCACTCAAAACGGATTTAAAACGAAGAAATTATGGGTAAAACAAAATCGGATAATTTTGCTTGTTTTAGCTACGTGAAACTTTGTAAAAAATCCATACTAACCATAACTTAACTAACTTATATTGTATTATACATGTATTCTAACATATATTATGTAATCTGGATAGACCATAGACACGTATACAATGTTTTGACATATCATATCGACGTCATCTATATATATTATTTGGAACATCCATAGACACTCTATATGCGGTAATAATCGAGTTAGCTATACAGGGTTGAGGTTGATTCCAAAATAATATATATACTTTGAGTTTTGATCGAGTCTAAGATTTATATACACTGGGTCGTGGATTGATTCGAGATAATATATATTGATTTATATTCTATACTACTAATTGTGGAAAACTAATTGTGGAAAACTAATTGTGGACTACTAACGTTGGACTGTAAACTCAACAAATTTAAATTGTTAAAACGTAATAAAATATATTGTGAATATATTTTGATCATACTTTGATATATATGTATATATTTGTTATAGGTTCGTGAATCAACCAGTGGCCAAGTCTTATTTTCCAACGAAGTGAAAATACGTGAAAGTGAGTTATAGTCCCACTTTAAAATCTAATATTTTTGGGATGAGAATACATGCAGTTTTATAAATGTTTTACAAAATAGACACAAGTACGCGAAACTACATTCTATGGTTGGATTTTCGAAATCGAATATCGCCCTTTAAGTCTGGTAACCTAAAAATTAGGAAAATGGCCCCTAATTGACGCGAATCCTAAAGATAGATCTATTGGGCCTAACAACCCCCATTCATGTCTATGGATGGCTTTAGTACTTCGAGATTATTATTATACAGACGTCGATGTCTGTGGGGATATTCTATGCATTATGGTTAATGTCGGTTACCAGGTGTTCAATCTATATGAATGATTTTTATGCAGATGGCTATATGCATGCATGATGTTTATGGAAAATGAAAATATGAAATCTTGTGGTCTATTATTATGGTTGATAAATATATAGGTTAAACCTATAACTCACCAACATTTTTGTGACGTTTTAAGCATGTTTATTCTCAGGTAATTATTAAGAGCTTCCGCTGTTGCATACTAAAATTAAGGACAAGATTTGGAGTCCATGCTTGTATGATATTGTTTAAAAACTGCATTCAAGAAATTATTTTGATGTAACATATTATTATTGTAAACCATTATGTAATGGTCGTGTGTAAATGGTGTAAAGACCCGTCATAATCCATAAGAACGAATACAATAACATATGATTACATCGCGAGGTATTTGACCTCTATATGGTACATTTTACAAACATTGCATTCGTTTTAAAAGACAAACTTTCATTACATCAAAAGTTGACAGGCATGCATACCATTTCATAATATCCATCTATAAATGATCTAATCTATCATTTTCTTAATCATAATCTTTACTGAACTCAACGACTTGAATGCAACGTCTTTTGAAATATGCCATGAATGATTCCAAGTAATATCTTTAAATTGAGCTAATGCACAGCAGAAGATTTCTTTAATACCTGAGAATAAACATGCTTTAAAGTGTCAACCAAAAGGTTGGTGAGTTCATTAGTTTATCATAATCATTCATTTCCATTATTTTAATAAACCACAATATTTTTATTAAACATAATTCCAATAGCAGAATCCTCTCGTCCGCATAAAGGTAAAATTATTTCCAATAATATAATAGACCACAAGATTTTCATTTTTCATAAACATAATCCTCAAGCAGAATCCTCTCGTCTGCATTAAGGTAAAATCATTCATATGGTGAACACCTGGTAACCGACATTAACAAGATGCATATAGAATATCCCCAAAATAGAATCCTCTCGTCTGTATAAAAATCGAAGTAATAAAGCATCCGTACCTCGGATGGGTTTGGTTATGCCCATAGATCTATCTTTAGGATTCGCGTCAATTAGGGGTACTGTTCCCTAATTCTTAGGTTACCAAGCTAAAGGGGTGATATTCGATTTCGATAATTCAACCATAGAATGTAGTTTTTAGTACTTGTGTCTATTTCGTCAAACATTTATAAAAACAGCGAATGTATTCTCAATCCCAAAAATATATATTGTAAAAGCATTTAAAAAGGGAGTAATGAAACTCACGCATATAAATATTGTAAAACAGTTAATAAAGCATTTGCATGTATTCTCAGCCCAAAAATGTAAAGAGTAAAAGGGATCAAATGAACCTCACAAAACTGTATTTCGTAGCAATAATGCATATGACGGCACTGAACAAGTGCAAGGTTGGTCTCGAATTCATGAACCTAAATTAAGTATATATATTTATATGTTGGTCAATATTTGTCTTAACAAATTAGGTCAAGTCATAGTGTACCACAATCCTAATGCTCGAGACTAATATGCAAAAGTCAACAAAAGTTAATTTGACTCAAAATGATTTCCAAAATTTATACATGATTATTATATAGTTTAAATATCGTCGTTATATATTTTTAAATATTTTTAAAAGATTTATTAGAGTAAATAATACAATTCATTTATTGATAAATAAAACATTATATAAAATATACTTTTATATATCTTAAGTAATAAAATTTATAAAGTTCATTTAATATAATAATATATTATGATAGGTTTTATTAAGGTAGTTATATTATTTGTATTACATATTTATTTGATAAAATAACATTGATAATAATAATAAGTAAAGGTTGTATTATTTTGTAATATTAATTATTATTATTCTATTAATAAGAATATCAATATTTACTAAAAAGGATATTATGATAAAATGAAAATTCTAATTATGATAACTTTAATATTTACGATACTTTTTAATATTGACTTTAAAATAATAATTTTATTTAAAATGATAATAATAATAACAATGATATTTCTATTAAAATGATAATTTTTGTTAAAATGATAGTTTTAATACTAACGATACTTTTAATAATAATAGTAATGATAAAAATAATAAGATCGATAATTTTATCTAATTTCATATGCTACAATATTTTAATTTCATCATGATACTCATACTCATTATTTCCTAATTGATTCATTTAATAACTTTTAATCGTCTTTTATATCACGTTCATATTAATGATAATAATAGTAATTATAATAATTAGGTGTTAATAATATTAGTTTCTAGTTATAATAGTAGTAATGGTAATAAATATTACGATGATAATACTAATTATAACTTTAACGATAATAACGATAGTAATAATAATAAAATAACAATTTTTAATGATAATACTTTTTATGGATAATGATGATGATAATAATAATAATAATAATAATAATAATAATAATAATAATAATAATAATAATAATAATAATAATAATAATAATAATTAGATAAAAACTATAAACGACGATAATAATAATCACTTTTAATAATAATAAAAAAATTCAATTGACTATAACTTTTAATTCTTTCATCGAAACCATTCGATATCTAAATGAAAAGTTCTTAATTTTTCGCTAGCTTTCCAACGACATGCATATCTTATACCTTATCTTAACCGCATATGTAACTAATTCAGGATTCAACATAACCTATCTAATGGCAATATCAAAAGTACAAGCATGCATAATCCTATATACTCAAGCACTAGTCAGGGATACACTATTAGTATGTAAAAATTAAATTACGAGTACTCACGTATCAATATTAAGATTCAATATTGCAGGAAAGGTATGTAAATGCAACGGAGATGATAAACACTAGGTTGACCTCACGAGCATGCCCTCGAACATTACCCATAACCTCTATAGCTATAACCCATAATTTCCTTAGCGCTATCCCATTCGAAAAACCATTTTTTTTTTAAATTACTCGGACAGCACTCCGTCGAAATATTTTATGTATAAATAATAATATTAATACTAACATTAATACTACTAATAATAATATTTAAGATTAATAATAATAATAATAATAATAATAATCTTAATAATAATAATAATAATAATAATAATAATAATAATAATAATAATAATAATATATGTGTGTAGAGAGAAAGAGATGCGAGGGAGTAAAATGAATTCAGAAACCAGAACGTATCGAGCTTTTATGCATCTTCCCTCACAAAACCCCCCATGCAATCGCATGGGGGTTCTTTGTAATTATCATGCGACCACATGGTCACAAAGAGTATCCCACATTGTCCAATCTCCATTGCCGACACTTATATTTAATATATATTTTAATATATATTAATTATAAATAATTATTTAATCTATATAATTAATTATATATTATATTACATTTACGCTCATGGAAGAAATGTAATTTTTACTTAAATAACTCGAACGTTGTCACTCGACCCATGTACTACTTTTGATTTTTTGAACGCACTTTCGTACGTTTAGAAAACTAGCCTTTTACGTTACGCGATGTGTACCCTTATTAATAATTTGACTTACTCATCAATAAATTACCTTATAAAAAAATGTAATTTATAAAATTGAGTGTTGTGATCATTTGCTTCTATAAATCAGTGACTCGTTGTTTATCAAAATATATTATTTTAAATCAGGACATTTTATGACTTAATTAAAATATATATATTTTTATATTTTCATTTCGAAATATAAATTCGGGACAATATATAATATATAGTTTTTCAAAACTAATAATATTCAAATTTATATATCTTGAAATCATTTAAGTAATAAGAAATATTATTTTGTAACATTTGTATTTTTAAAGTTTAAAATTGATATACTTTATTTATAAAAAAATGTTTACAAAGACATTTTAATATTCCAATTACTTAGTATTCCAAATCATTTTATCACAAAGGTTATATTAGTAGAAGTTGTTATGTCATAAGACGTTCTTAAAAAATCTATTATTTTGAAATGACGTTTTCGTTTATGAAAGTAAAAATCATATATAAATCATATCAGGTTTCAAGGTTTTAACTTCCAGTTTAATCATGACTCGTAGAATTAAGTCTAAAGGAAAATCAAACGTAAGGAATCATCTTAATGTAAAATGCCGATCTATTTTACTTGTAAATATCTATTCTCTAATTTCACTTACACAATACTTAATATGAAGGTTAATTAATTTATCTTATCAAAAGTCATGAGGCAATTATTGTAAGGCATGTATTGGAATTTAACAGAAATTTCCACCAATCTGATATGCTCTCACTACTTGACACTTTGTCCTTACTCGAAGATCACTTTACCATTTATTTCGAATATCGTTAAAAAGGAAAGGTTTTCTAAATCAAAGTGGACCTCTTAACAGAGACTCGTAATCAATGTATCTGATAAATCAATCATTTGATATCATCTTCTAATTCCATCGATAATCATTTGAATATATTTTAAAACAATTACGTTCATGTAAAGTATTATACATCTAATACTTTGTTAACGTTTTCAAGTTATAATATATACACATATACATATATAATCATATCCGTTCATATAATGGTTCGTGAATCATTGGAATTAGGTCGAGGTTAAATGAATGTATGAACATCTTTTAAAATCCTTGAGATTCAACTCAACAAACTTTGCTTATCGTGTCGGAAACATATAAAGATTAAAATTTAAATTTGTTCAGAAATTTTTGGGTCCTCACAAACGGTATATTTCAGATTATCATTATTTGATGATCTACGTAATGCTTTTCAAACCTTTATCGATAAAATAAAGGTTATGGTTTGTTTTAAAAACAAATGCAGTCTTTGAAAAACGTCTCATATAGATGTCAAAACCGCGTAACGAAATTAATTAATATGAAACGTTTATAATCAATATGAACGGGATATTTCAAATGACACATAAACAAAATTGCCAGTCTACTCCTACTGCAATGGTGCTTCTGAATCATCATGTAATGTATGGTCTTAAGATGCAAGAAGCTCAGGAAACCATTGTTGCTAATGCTATTCATAATGCCCAGAAGCTGAAGAAACTGGAGGTTTATTTGAAAGATGTGAACTTAAAGTGGCAAACAGCAGTTGATTTGGCTAAGAAGAAGGAAGAAACTTTGTAGCTAGTTGAAACGAAGAGTGTTACAGAGAGAGTGGAGAAGGAGAAAGTGATGGAGGAAAAGGAAAAATTGTTGAAGGAGATTGAAGACTTAAAGAAAATGTTGGAGCAAGAGAGGTGTTCTATTGAAGAAAAAATTATTGCTGCTGCTTCTACTGAAAAGAAGTTTGTTGATTTAAAGGCTGACATTCCTACCCTTGTGGAGAGAGTGTTGGGTTCTAGGCTTGTTGGTCAAACTTTCCATAAGTATCTTGAGGCTTCTACTGAAAAGGACCTTTCAGATGTTGTGGAAGAAATTGTGAATGCCCTTCCTGACAGGCCTGACCCCTTACCAGCTGTAATTTCAAAACATATGAAGCCTGATACTGAGGCTAAGTTGCAAGCTGCAATAAGTGAAGCATCTTCATTAAAAATTGTTTATGTTGCAGAGGTGTGTGAGAGGGATGATTCTTCTGTGAAGGATATTTTAGAATTTCCCATTTGATTTTGCCTGTAATAACAATTTATAACTTGTCTATTTGAAACAATTGTATATTTTGCTGTGATTTTGAAATTGTTGTGTTTCCTTTATAATTAATATGTGCTTGATATTGACTATCATATGTGTCTAACCATTGCTGGTTATACAAAGCCTGAATACCATATGTCATATTGCATACAAAACATTTTTGCCTTAAACTGATTTTGATAAAACATATGTATTAAACTGTTATCTGTTATCCGCTATTCGCCAAACGCTATTGCATTATTTGTCAATGATAACTTTATCATATCAAAGTGTATAACGTTTGCTATTATACAGCATATGGTTTACCCAAATTATATGTATGTTTCATATCAGCTTATCATTGAAACATGTATGCCTTTGTTATTTTCATATACAGAATGTATCGAATCACTATCCGCCCTCGTGTTGCATAAGAAGTGTTTGAAAATTTGTAATCAATTTCTGAAAAAAATCGTGAATCAATCATAATGCTTTTAGTGTAGATAATGTATCATAAAAATTATAGACCTGTTTAAGGTATGCTGTTAAAGAATGATTTGTATTCCGTTTAGCGTGTTGCGCTTAGGTGTTGTGAGGCTTTCAAAATACACTTGTATTTTATGTTAATTTTTTCTGCTTTCCGTATATAAATGGATTTATGCATTTGTGATAAACCATTCTATATTTCATGACATTTAAGAGGTACCGTATTTTTTCCTCGGTGTTCTCTAGCTCAAGCTAGCCGATCCCTTGTATCTATAATGTTGATACAAAAGTCTCTACCATCGGGGGCATAAAAATTCCTTGCCTTATGAGGGTAGGTATGAATGCTATGTTTTACATTCGTAACACGTAACGCTTTGCGTGTGAAAAGATAAAATTTTATTGATATTACTTTGCCGCACATACAATATTTTGTGTAACATCTTCGTATGGATAGGGTGATCAATCCCATCCAGAAAATTACAAGAATTGTATTGTGATTTATTCAAACTAATAAAAAAACATGCTAAACAAACTATTCTGTGCGATTCATGCTAACATAATGTTCTCCGCGCAGCATGTTGCATCCTGCCTCTAAGGCTCCCACATTTTGGGTGGTTTTAAATACCCATTCACGTCATTTCTGTTAAACAATTGCCTTGACGGTCCTCGTCTAACAAAATTCTCCCTTACCTCATAAACAACTGATCTTTCCCTTCTCGGTCCAACGTATTCAGAGTGCACCACAGCCACACCATTTGGTGTTGGAAATCGTAATTCTGCATGTGGTGTCAAAGTTATTGCTCCAAATTTGCGAAGAGTTCGCCTTCCCAACAAAGCATTGAATCTTGATTTGCCATCAAGAACCGTAAAGTCCACAATTTATGTTCGCACTAGAGGGTGTGCTCCCAACGTTACATCCAATTTCACCTTACTAAGTGCCCTCATCGATTCTCCCGTAATGCCAGCAATCTTCAATTTTGTGTAGCGAAGCCTATCCTTCATGCTGAACTGATAATCTCTGAAACAATGAAAATATAAGATATCTGCCTTACTTCCTGTATCAGTGTAGATTCTAGTAATGCTTCTGTTTGTAATTACAGCTGAGATAACCACAGGCTCTTCTGATAGGCGCCAATTTGGGATGGTGTGAAATGTGATGGGAGCGTACATCCACTGCTCCATCATACGCTCTCCGTCTGTCTCATATTCCTCCACCTCATTCCATATAACCTTGATGTGCCTTTCAGGGGTTGGGTACCTTTCATCTTTTCTCTCTTCTCTTATGTTCCAATCATGCCATCCACCGTGACCAATTGTCATGCTTGGTGTAACGTCATGATGAGTGGGTGTCTGTCTAGTAGTTTTCGTTGATGATAATTGTCATGCGGATGATTATTGCCCTTCCAACCATGTTGTTGTTTCTGGTAATTGTTATCATACCCACGTTGTCTCTGATAATTTTCATTCATGTTTCGTTCTCCGCCTTGCTGTTTGAAATTTTGGTAATAATTATCAACTCTTGGATATCCCATTTCACCTGCTCGTAAATGTTTCTGTGCAATAACCAATACTTGGTGTAACGTCTTTGGGACATCATATCGCAACGCGTGAATCAAACTTGCAAAGCATCGCTGATCAAGACAAAAAATGAACCCTGAAATAAGCTGAGACTCTGGTATGTATGGTATTTTTTGGCATTCAATGGTGTTGCGTTTCATAAAATTGCTTAGTGATTCGTTCTAGTGCATTGTTATTTCATGTGCATCAAGGTGAGATAGCGTACAGCTTCTCAAACTTTGGTTTTGCATCACAAACTTTGCCCTTAAATCAAGAAAACTGGTAATACTCCTTGGTGGCAAACTGGCAAACCATTCCCTTGCCATTTTCTGCAGCACCATTGGAAACATTGAAGGTATTTCGTATGCCCGAGAGACATATTAAATTAACGCGGCTAATATGTTTTGATCCAAGTCAGGTCATACCCAATAACAAGCTTACCGACACCTTATTTGTATTTGATCTTAACGGTTGGATCGTTGATTAAATTACGCAACACTTGAATTTTAAGAAAATGGTTTCTGAAAACAATTGCACTTGATATGTATATATATAAATCATGGAATGATTTATATAATAAGGATTTAATTATTTATAGGTTAAATAATTAATTAATTCATGTTGCATTTTATAAAATTGGTTTTATAAAATAAAGTATACATGACAAATAATGTGGAATTTTATATATTTGGTTTTATAAATAATACATACATAATTTATAAAATGCAAGTTTATGAAATTTGTTTTATAAAATCTAATTTTATAAAACAAGTTTATAAAATATGCATGTACATAAAATGTGTCAAGTATTATTTTATAAACTAGATGGGAGTGGCCTTGGAGTTGTAAGTAGGCATGCTAGAGATTCCATTACTTGGTCATACTTTCTCAATTCCATATACAAGCATCTTGACTCACTTTGAGACATTCACGTGCAATTAACATATCAAAAAAACTGCACATACCTTCTCATATCAGCTGTCCAGGCCGTGGCCTTTTTAGTGCACAAAGGGGTTCATATTTTGGTTTTTGCAAGCTCCATTCAAGTGTTATTAAATCCTAACTAAAGGCTAGGTGTTGGTGCAAAAGCTTGGGGTATTTCTCCTTGAGGTTTCATTCTTTTGGAACTCCATTCTCCATTATCTTCATCATCATCTTTTGGATTCACCCTCAACTAGCTTGAGGAGGTATTATATCTAAACCCACTAGTAGTTTGTAAGTATATTTCATAACTTGATATTAATTGGGATTTAACTTTAAATGGTTAAAGATTAACAAGTCACAAAATGGTAATTTACATGCTTCCACTATCTTAATTCTTAAATGGTTTTAAGTATATTTTGAACTTGTTAAATCCCAACAATGATATCTAGAGCCAAAGTTTTGAAATATGCTTCAAGATGATCTATTAAACCCACTATATTTTTGCATTTTATGAACATGCATGATAGTAGAATGCAAAAAATTTCGGGTTTGGGTGGGTTTGCTATTTTGGCCGAATTCTTGAACACCCAAAATGGGTTTTGGGTTGTTACATTTTGGTCATATTTGTTGTATGTTAAAGTTCACAATCAAGCCTTGACCTTGTGTTTGAATGGTTGCATGTTTGGTTGAATTAATTCATTCATTTGGTATGTAATGTTAATTCATTCATTTGGTTTGTAATAATATTATTATGGTTATGTAATTTATTTTATATTTGGTATGTAAAATAGATTAGGTTGTAATTTCATTTTTTTTAGAGAAAAATGCATTAGGATATATTTTGTAAAAAATGATGAAGATGATGAAGACTTGAAGAACACAAGAAGAAGCATTTAGATGCAACATTAATTGGGAGATTTAAAATCTCCTATTTTGTGTTATAACCCCTTAACCGGTGGCATTTGTTTTCGACTAAACAAATGTCTACCAAATTGGCTTGATTGTGAACATATTTGTTTTGCATGCATGGTTGTTTATTGTGTTTGTATCTTTGGTTGCTACAAGAATATCACAAATTAACAACTAGCAAAATGACAATTTAATTGGTTAAATTAGACGCTATTAACAACATGCAAAACGACTATTTAAATGGTTAAATTGAAATGGTAAAAGGACATTAATAAATGGTTATTAAGAACACATAATAATTGGTTATTGAAACACATATAAAATGGTTTATATCATGTAATTGGCTTTATTACAAACATGAAAATGGTTTTTCATATGTACCATACACTAAATGCATGTTGGTGTATGGCATAAAAGTTTTCTTAAACTAGAAATAATGGAAACTTAAAATCCCTTTAATTAACAAGGCAAACAAGTTAAACGCCATCCTTTTGTGTGACACTTAAAAATAATTAGGGAACTCATAATGGGATAAATGTGATGACCCGGAAATTTCCGACCAAATTTAAACTTAATCTTATACGATTTAGACACGATAAGCAAAGTCTGTGATGGTGAGTCTCGTAAGTTTTGGAACTATGTTCATACAATTAATTACCCTTTGAATGTGCCCGACGATTCACGAACAATTGTTTGTAAATAAATATGTATATATATAAATATTGTGATGAAATTTATAATATCTATTTCTATTATGAAATAATATAGTAATTAGATATATAACAATTATATACATAAAGCATTATTAATATATGCATATTTACAAATATAATATATGATATTATAACAAGTTAAAAATATAATAGTAATGACAATTATATTATTACTACTTTCATTATTATTAAAATCATTATTATTATAAATACTATTATAAAGATAATACAAATTATTATTATTATCATTAATAATATCATATTTAAGAGTGTTATTAATAGTTATTTTTAGTTGTAAGGATTATTACTAACTATTATTGTTATTATTATTATTATTAATATTAATATTATTAGTATTGATATTTCTATAAGTAATAATAAGTATTATTAATAAAATCTTTATTAATTAGAATTATTATTATTACTTATTTACATTTATTGTTAAGACTGATTATATATGTTATAAATGAAGATATAAATATATAACAGATAATAAATAGATATAGTTATATAAATTACAAAAATATAGGATTTTGAGATAATATGTAATATTTAACTATCACAAGCAATCCAGTTTATGTGTTGCTCCTGATTTGTACTATAAACTTATATATATTCGAATTCTAAATCAACTATCAAACAAATTCTGCTATCAAACTGTATATGATTTGTAATCTTGTCTCTAATATGAATTATACAACGAATTCAACTTTGTATCCAAACAAAATTAGTTGAGAGTCTCCATCTGCTTTCCATATTTTTATTTTCTTCTTCCTGGAAAGATTCTAATTGTCTATCTTTATTACTATCGCTATTCTATCTGTTAACACATGAGGATATAATCAAATGACTCACACATTCATTCACAACACCCATCTACTTCTTTCTTTCTTGTGATTTCTTCGACAACTCAAAACTCACCTTCAATTGATCACCACCAATTAATCATCACATTTCATTTTCATGTGCACCTTCTGAAATATTGCTCATAATTATTATCATGAAACATTCAAAACCCAAACATGATGTATAGAAACTAGCACAATCACCTTTACACCATAATCATAAACCGATCACCACCTTCACTTTATTAGGTAAACAAATTTCATCCTTTGTTTCTTCTTCCTTCGACTTTTACAGAAACAAAAGCATGTACATCAATTTCTTCCCTATACATATGTACGTGTATATATCTACCCAATACCCTTCTTCTTCGATTTACGAGATACTACCACCGTTACAAGTTTGGTCTCCTTTTCGCTGCTACTATACTTCTTTCTATATAAATCACCACCATGAACACCAAACACCTCCACTTTTTCTCTTTTTCTCACAATCACTCTTTACCTTCGGTCTTCAAATATCCTTCACCACTCTATATATTTCTATTTTGCAAACTACCAATTAAAACACCCCCATCGAATCAAACAAACCCATCTGCAACAATTGCTAGCGTTTTCATATTGAACGTGTTGTTCTTGTACCTGTAATGAATTAACAATGATAATAGAGTAATACATTTATGTTTCCATTTAAGTTATTGATACTTGGCGCGTAATATGTGCGAATATATAATGAAGACTGCATGCCACGTTGTAATTGTTTTTGCCATTTGAATTTGTCATCCTCAAAACCGAAACCCCACATTTTAAATTGCATTGCACCGTTGCCTTTTGTTTTCCTTTTATTCAAACCCCACACCCCACCAAAAGAATCACTTTAGTTAAACCAAATGCAAGAAGATGCTGTAATAGATTGATGGCCGACATATATTATGCTTCTTTAATTAAAGTCAATAACACCAATTCATCCACTTGTTATTCTTTATCCAAAAGTATACAACTATTATTGTTGTTTTGGTTCGAGTATGACAAGCAAACCAAGCCCCACTCGGTTAGTAAAGTTTGATAATAAACGAAAGGATGTCACGACTTTTTTTTTCCTTTTCCACTTTGGTCGACAACAACTAAACAAGTAACCCTACTTGGTATAAAATAATGCTAATTATTCGATTGCCTTTTTGCTGCCTCTGGATTACTATCCTCTATCTATTCGACTAACAGACGGGTTGCAAATTCTTTTCTGGGCCGTGACTTGAGTTAGATTTGTTAACCGGGCTAGAAGTGGTCTTGAGTGCTTAGGCCTGATTATGTTTGGGCTTTTTGTTATTGGCCTTGTATCATGAAACTATTACAGATACAATTAAATTTTTTGTTTCTTGTTCCAATTAGAACTTAAGATATGATGTTGAGTTATGATAATAATGAAGATGTTAATGATAATGGTTGATGAAACAAGATCGAGGTGATGATAAACAATGATGAAGATGATGGAAACTTATGATAAGGATAAATGAAGATGATGATAAACAATGATGAGGAGGATACATAAAAATCACGAATTGATAGTGATGATAATATGATAATGATAATCACGATGGATGATGATGGTTATATCGATATGATAATGGACAATTAACATTATATTCGTAATACTAATGTTGATATTTGATGAAGAAGGTGAAGAATGTAAATGGGTCTTTATCTTTAATGAATGAGGATGAATTCGGAATAAAGGTTAAAAGAAATTGAAACTAGTATTTAATCAGAAAAGTGGGACTGGAGGAGTGGTTTAGGAGTGATTTGGGTTAGCGTAAGGTCACGGGTTCGAGCCCGGGCAAAGGCTGTTATTCTCCTTTTTGGGAGCTTTTTCTTGTGAGGTAGTAATCTAATTACTTTTATTATTATTATTATTATTATTATTATTATTATTATTATTATTATTATTATTATTATTATTATTATTATTATTATTATTATTATCATCATCATCATTAAGTACAAATTATAAAGTATTATATTAGTAGGTATTAAGTACGATTATTAATATATATGTATTATTATTAATACCATTATTATTATCATTAGAAAAATTATTATTTTTATAGATATTATAATTATTAGTATTATCATTTTAATCAAAATTTATAAAATTATCATTTAGGGTATTATTAGTATTGATATTATTATTAATACTATTATTATTATTATTAGCATTACTACTTTTATATTAACAATATTATTATATCAAATAAATATTTTTTTTATATATAAGAGTATATTATTTACAACTACCTCAATACATCAAATTATATATATTAAGATTATTTATATAAATATTTACATATAACAAATTGTTGATTCTTAATATAATATTAATCATATGTATATATAAAAACTATAAAACATTAACTATACTAATAAAATAAGTATATAAGATATATAATTTAATATATAATATATAAATTTATTCTAATATAATTATATATATTAATATACATATAAATGATATACGTTCGTGAATTCGAGGCCAACCCTGCATTGTTCAGTTGTTCAATATAGTCATATGTATTTTTACTACAAAATACAGTATGGTGAGTTCATTTGATTCCCTTTTACTCTTTACATTTTTGGGACTGAGAATACATGCGCTGTTTTTATAACTGCTTTATTAAATGCTTTTGAAACATATTTTTAATTGATAATACATGAAATGCTTTTATAAATGTTTGACGCGATATGACACAAGCAAAACATTCCTCGAATGAATTATTATGCAGACAGAAGTTCTGCAGATTATTATTAAATTATGTGGACATGATAATTGCCAAAATTGAATTATGTGGACATGATAATTGCCACCATTGAATTATGTGGACATGATAATTGCCACAAATTGAAGTGAATGTTATATATCGAAGGAATGATTTTATACACAGGTTATGTGTATGATATTTTGTACACGAGATATGTGTACGGTTACAAAGATTTGTTAAAAATGGTTTCGTACACGAGAAAGGTGTACTGTATTTAAAAGATATCGTATGTACATTACAGGTGGGTATAGGATTCGGGCCCATTTGTACCATGCAGCATTTAAATCTTGTGGTCTATCAAAATGATGAATTTTATTGTTTTATGATAAACTTTTGAACTCACCAACTTTTTGGTTGACACTTGAAAGCATGTTTATTCTCAGGTATGAAAGAAATCTTCCGCTGTGCATTTGCTCATTTTAAGGACATTACTTGGAGTCGATCAACTCTCTGGATCAAATGTTGATGACTTCGTCCAGATGGATTAGGATGGGGCATTTCAGTTGGTATCAGAGCGGTGGTCTTAGTGAACCAGGTCTTGCAGTAGTATGTCTAACTGATAGTCGTTAGGATGCATTAGTGAGTCTGGACTTCGACCATGTCTGCATGTCAAAAGTTTTGCTTACCATTTTTGTCGGAAATCATCTGCTTATCATCCTTAGGATATTACCTTCTTATCATTCCTAGTCTAGACACATCTTACTGCAATGATTGCATGAAAAGTGTATAGACAAAATTCGTATCTTAGCATATCTGTTACTGTAGACTTTGCCTGACAGCTTCCGTAGATTCCTCCATAACTTATGGGATTTTAGTATTATATATGCATATGTAAATTATGTATTGCAAGGTACTAATCTACATCCTATAATCTATTTCTTATCGAAAATCCTTCATCTGATCGTACGATATGAATCCCACAACCAGTTCGAGTCCCACAGATTTCGATAGCTATTCCGATAGTTATTCCGACAGCTATTCCGACAAGGATATTCACCTAAATTCCAAAAGCGGTGTCACTAGAATGAATCAATCAATCAGTCATCCCCAATTCATTTGATGAGTTCATAGTCGACTTAAACAATGGAGACGCGAAGAAGGCGATCCCTTCCACCAACCGAATTCACCTCTTGACAATGAACCTGAAGCGTTTATCGGCGAACCTGTTCGAGACACCATTTTCACTCTCATTTCCAGAGTGTCTCGTCATGATTATATACTATCTCAATTTATGGGTCTTACTCTTTCGCTCGTTCGAACCGACAATCATCCCAGCGTAATAGAAGAAGCCAATGAGCTTTGCGCTCGAGTAGAGGCTCTGGAGAATATGGTGCAAAATGTACCAGCTTCAGCAACATCACCGGCACCAATAGTACCACCAGTAACAGCACCAATACCATCAACAATCCATGCCTCAACATCTCATCCTATATCTAGAGCATAATCATCGTTCTAAATGACGTTCTATACCATTTATCTTCGTTCTATATGACGATTAAGTAATCTCTAAATGTTTTAGAGATTATGTATTCTAGTTCTAACGGTAAACCAAATGAGTTTAATATCATATTAACTCACTGAATCCATAATTACATCTGAAGAAAATATATATGTATATATATTTCCATAAAGATTGTGATTAAAAATTCTTTTGTACAAACTGTTAATGGTGAAAATATTTTAACGGGTAGGTAATACTCGAGGAATATTTATATTTCACATTAATAAGTTACACTGTACATTCTTCGAATCTGATTCGACGGTCATTTACTATCCTACTTACACCCACAGATATACGAAACCGTTCATCACAGAATAACCATTTTCATTCAATTTTATATTTGGATTTTAATTTATCAGAATCTAACAAGCGGCATAATGAAGAAAACATTGGGCAAAAATAAAATTTGTTAGAAATAAACAAATTTAATTATGAGAAATTTTGTTAAGAATCCACGCTAACTGTTCCTAGCTAACTGTTCCTAGCTAACTGTTAATTCCGTATTATCATTTTATATATTGCAATTCAATTATCACAATTTACATTCTCACAATTTTATTTATCGTTATTTAATTTCTGTTATTTATTTTATGCACTTTAAATATCGGGACACGTATACAAGGTTTTGATATAACATATCGACTCATTTATATATATTATTTGGAATAACCATAGACACTCTATATGCAGTAATGAACGAGTTCTCTATAAAGGGTTGAGGTTGATTCTACAATAATATATATAATTTCAAGATACGTATTAATTAATTCGAATATTATATATTAAGCTGTATATGAAATATTGGACTGTCAACTGTGGACTATCAACTGTGGACTATCAACTGTGGACTACCGACATTGGATAATTAAAATGAATTAAAATACTGATTATAACATATGAAACTAAATAATTCTTCAAGTTTGCCACTTGATTTCATCTTAAACTTCATTTGTATCTTGACAATTACAATCTGCGTTCAAACCTTTCATAATTCTTGAAAACACCTCAGTCTAGAAGATGAACCAACCGCACTTCATCTACGGGAGAAAAGATTAATGCATATGCACCTAAAAACAATCGGAACCTGAGTAAACATTTAACACGTAGCTGTACTAATTCCTTTAACGTTGTTATTACCGAAAATAACATTTCAACTCTTTTTCCAAATTAGCCAATTTTGTCACAGCTTCAACAAGTCAACTTCGACTTTTCATTTGGATTAGCCTTATTATAACCTTGATATATAAGTTTGCTTTCTGTCATCATTACTGGAGAACCTTTTATATGTAGTGACCCGAACTTTTCCATGTTTATATATATTAATTGAGATTGATATTTACATGATTAAATGTTTCCAACATGTTAAGCAATCAAACTTGTTAAGACTTGATTAATTGAAATATGTTTCATATAGACAATTGACCACCCAAGTTGACCGGCGATTCACGAACGTTAAAACTTGTAAAAACGACATGACGATATATATATATGGATATACATATGGTTAACATGAGATTATGATAAGTAAGTATCTCCATAAGTATATTAACAATGAGTTATATACATATAAACAAGACTACTAACTTAAGGATTTCGAAACGAGACATATATGTAACGATTATCGTTGTAACGACATTTAAATGTATATATATCATATTAAGATATATTAATATATCATAATATCATGATAATATAATAATTTAACATCTCATTAGATATAATAAACAATGGGTTAACAACATTAATTGAGATCGTTAACTTAAAGGTTTCAAAACAACACTTACATGTAACGACTAACGATGACTTAATGACTCAGTTAAAATGTATATACATGTAGTGTATTTAGATGTATTAAAATACTTTTAGAAGACTTCAAGACATATATCAAAACACTCATACTTAACGAAAATGGTTACAGTTACTTTTCCATTCTTTTCTTTCATCAAGAATTCTAGTCGTATTCTTACCCGTATTATACACAGCTTCAAAACGTACTTACTATGAGTATATACCAATAGGAACTAGCATGGGATTCCACTCTTGATTATGTCATGTATGACTAATCAATTTTAACTTCTACCATGAGCTAGTCAACTAACTAGAACTCCTTTTAACCCCACTCACCACTCACCAATTACCACTCATCATTCACTCCATTTCACTTCCAATTCTCTTTCTAATTCTCTCTCAACACACACACACTATTATGAACGTATTTTTCCAGTAGTTAATCATCATCTTCATCAAAAATCACTTCAAGAATCAAGCTATAATCATCATAGGAAGAACACTTCAAGAACACTTCAAAAATCCCTTCAAGTTTACTAATTTACTTCCAAGCTTTCTAATCCATTCCAAGTAATCATCTAAGATCAAGAAACCTTTGTTATATACAGTAGGTTATCTTTCTTATTCAAGGTAATATTCATATTCAAACTTTGATTCAATTTCTAAAACTATAAACTATCTTAATTCGAGTAAAAATCTTACTTGAACTTGTTTTTGTGTCATGATCCTACTTCAAGAACTTTCAAGCCATCCAAGATCCTTTGAAGCTAGATCATTTCTTGTCACTTCCAGTAGGTTTACCTACTAAACTTGAGGTAGTAATGATGTTCATAACGTCATTCGATTCATATATATAAAACTATCTTATTCGAAGATTTAAACTCGTAATCACTAGAACATAGTTTAGTTAATTCTAAACTTGTTCGCAAACAAAAGTTAATCCTTCTAACTTGACTTTTAAAATTAACTACACACATGTTCTATATCTATATGATATGCTAACTTAATGATTTAAAACCTGGAAACACTAAAAACACCGTAAAACCGGATTTACGCCGTCGTAGTAACACCGCGGGCTGTTTTGGGTTAGTTAATTAAAAACTATGATATATAAACTTTGATTTAAAAGTTGTTATTCTGAGAAAATGATTTTTATTATGAACATGAAACTATATCCAAAAATTATGGTTAAACTCAAAGTGGAAGTATGTTTTCTAAAATGGTCATCTAGACGTCGTTCTTTCGACTGAAATGACTACCTTTATAAAAATGACCTGTAACTTATTTTTCCGACTATGAACCTATACTTTTATGTTTAGATTCATAAAATAGAGTTCAATATGAAACCATAGCAATTTGATTCACTCAAAACGGATTTAAAATGAAGAAGTTATGGGTAAAACAAGATTGGATAATTTTTCTCATTTTAGCTACGTGAAAATTGGTAACAAATCTATTCCAACCATAACTTAATCAACTTGTATTGTATATTATGTAATTTTGAGATACCATAGACACGTATACAATGTTTCGACCTATCATGTCGACACATCTATATATATTTCGGAACAACCATAGACACTCTATATGTGAATGTTGGAGTTAGCTATACAGGGTTGAGGTTGATTCCAAAATATATATAGTTTGAGTTGTGATCAATACTGAGATACGTATACACTGGGTCGTGGATTGATTCAAGATAATATTTATCGATTTATTTCTGTACATCTAACTGTGGACAACTAGTTGTAGGTTACTAACGAGGACAGCTGACTTAATAAACTTAAAACATCAAAATATATTAAAAGTGTTGTAAATATATTTTGAACATACTTTGATATATATGTATATATTGTTATAGGTTCGTGAATCAACCAGTGGCCAAGTCTTACTTCCCGACGAAGTAAAAATCTGTGAAGGTGAGTTATAGTCCCACTTTTAAAATCTAATATTTTTGGGATGAGAATACATGCAGGTTTTATAAATGATTTACAAAATAGACACAAGTACGTGAAACTACATTCTATGGTTGAATTATCGAAATCGAATATGCCCCTTTTTATTAAGTCTGGTAATCTAAGAATTAGGGAACAGACACCCTAATTGACGCGAATCCTAAAGATAGATCTATTGGGCCTAACAAACCCCATCCAAAGTACCGGATGCTTTAGTACTTCGAAATTTATATCATATTCGAAGGGTGTCCCGGAATGATGGGGATATTCTTATATATGCATCTTGTTAAAGTCGGTTACCAGGTGTTCACCATATGAATGATTTTTATCTCTATGTATGGGATGTGTATTGAAATATGAAATCTTGTGGTCTATTGTTACGATTTGATATATATAGGTTAAACCTATAACTCACCAACATTTTTGTTGACGTTTAAAGCATGTTTATTCTCAGGTGAATACTAAGAGCTTCCGCTGTTGCATACTAAAATAAGGACAAGATTTGGAGTCCATGTTTGTATGATATTGTGTAAAAACTGCATTCAAGAAACTGATTTCGATGTAACATATTTGTATTGTAAACCATTATGTAATGGTCGTGTGTAAATGTGACGACCCGGGAATTTCCGACCAAATTTTAAACTTATTCTTCGTATGATTTTGACACGATAAGCAAAGTCTGTATTACTGAGTCTCAAAAACTTTGGAACAGATTACACAAATGCATTTACCCTTTGACAATTTCTGACGATTCACGAACAACTATTTGTAAATAGGTATGTATATATTTAAATAAATATATATATGATCTGGAATATAATTTATGATGTAATTGTTAGAAATTAATTATGTAAAAATAATAATTATTATTTAAAACATATCTATATACTAATAAAGTATATTAAAAATAAATATTAAATGATTGAATACTTGTTTGATGTTTCGATTGATATTAAGAAAGTTAAATTCAAACTTATGTAATTTTAAAATAAACGGTGATACGAAAATGAGTTCTATAAATTTTAGGCTTATTAAAAATGTATTTAGGAACTTTTTGTTGAATTTTAAAACTTTTTATATTTTACTTAGGGGTGAGAGAGAATAATTAATGTAATCTTTATTTAATAGTTAATGACTGAAATTTACACCATAATGACCAAAATAAATAAATATAGTTAATTTAAAAATATGAGATTTTACCGAGGAATTTTATCCGTCACGGTTTAACAACGGAGTACAAAATATTATCCGTGAAATTAGTGTCGACAGACTAAGACTATTTTGTTTTAAAAGAACACGTTTATTTATTATTCTATATTATTATTATTATTATTATTATTATTGTTATTATTATTATTATTATTATTATTATTATTATTATTATTATTATTATTATTATTATTATTATATATTATATATTAACACATACATGCACCTAACTATGAATCATCACACTTTTTAACTTTAACTGTTTTGTTTGGTTTCTTGTGATTCAAATCACACATATATACATATGCATAACGACATACCCATACAATAACTATAGATGATGTCGTTTGCATTAATTTATTTTGTTATTATTATAATAATAAAATAATTATTATTATTATTATTATCATCATTATTACTATATATATGGATGGATGTAAGTTTCTATGTACAAAATTAACTTAACGTTGAACCTGACTAAACATTTACTAACTACTCTACAAGCTATCTTTATACAAGTGATTAAAATAGAAAATAAGAGGTATCTACACGACTCATCATTTAGTACAATGGTACCATTAACAATATCATTTTTTTTTTGTAACACCCCAATTTTTATTCTATTATTATAAAAGTTAATTAAATATAAATATTGTTTATTTATTACACATGTTGTTAGTATTATATGTTGTTAAGATGACAAGGAAAGCATTTTATTCATAGAACTATATAAAGTACAATACAAGATACTTAATATGCAAACTTAAATTGCATATAATTAAAATTATTGTAAAGCAAGAGTTGGTAGAAATTGTTTGTCATCATCGATAACCATCTCATGGACACATAAACCTACTACTATTATTTTAGTAGTCAATATATCTAGACACATGATTAAGCTAATCTATTGCCACATATTAATATTAATATTAATATTAAGTCTAAATGAAAATGTTGATAACCATACAAGAGATGTACGGGGAGTAAGCTTATTATAAATTATAAATGAGAATTAAATTCGTCACAGTTAGTTACTAGTAATTAAAATAGAGAGAGCTAGTACTTAAAAAGAGAAAATTTCATTTCCCCCCCCCCTCTCAAACATACACACATTTCTCTATTTCTTAAACAACTCAAGAATACTACTCCTATCACAATCCAAAACCGCCATCATCATCATCATAAAAAAATCTCATCTTTTATTAAATTGTTCATCCATAATCGTTGGAAATCAAGAACACGCACCCTATTAGACATTCTTCTTGCTTAATTCTTCCTTCTAGACTTTTAATTGTAAGATTACATAAACCTTAACTTTTATTTTCTAACTTTTATTTGATATTTATAGTGTAGACAAGTCTAGTGCTCGAGTCCATACGTTTATGCATGCTATTGTGTGTTAATTTGATCGTTTGATTTTCTTTTTATAAATCACGAAGTTGATAGTGATGATACTGATATATATGACTTAGAATCTGTTTATATTATGTATTTAGTTGTATTGCTCTCGAAAAATTAATAACTTTTCATTTAGATATCGCATGATTTTGATTTACGGATTGAAAGTTAGGGTTATATAGATTTTGGTATGAATGTTTATGGCAAGTTCCACTAATAGCCCTTAAACTATTAATAACCCTTAAACTGATGTTATTAATACATTTACCAAGATATGAACGTAGCCATCAGTTTATGATATAATAAAATACTACCAACTAGTTTGAATTAAATATTAAATATTCTATCAAAAGATTTGTTGTATGTTTGAATTAATCTAGTCCATGAGGACATCTATATTTTGAATGAAATTTATTAAAAATTAATAGTCCGGAGATATCGAATTAAGTATACATATGAATTTTTATTAAATTTAAGTTCATGTATATACCACTTATAAAATATTCAAGGCTTAGAAATACATTTCTAAGAAATTAATTAAATAAATGATTTTTAATTTGATTACAACAACTTATAAATCATTAAGTCAAAAGTTGATTTTTAAGACATTAAGAGAAAAAGAACTAAAGGTATGATAATATAACTATATAATAAACATGTATGGATTTTAATAGTCGTTTTTGGGTCGTGTTGACTTTTATTGACTTTTGGATGTCAGTTTCGAGCATTAGGATTGTAATACACTATAACCTGACTTAGTTTATTAAACATTATCCTGATCAACCTGCTTAATTAGGATGAGGTCTACGGTTGTACGTTACATGTTACTGTCACGTTTAAGTGATTTATTTCCGAAGCTTTCAGGTGAGTTTCATTATTCCCTTTTTAAATGTTTTTGCAATATATATTTTTGGGACTGAGAATACATGTGCTGTTTTTATAACTGTTTTACGAAATAGGCACAAGTACTCGAAAATTACATTCTATGGTTGGATTATCGAAATCGAATATGCCCTTATTATTAAGTCTGGTAATCTAAGAATTAGGGAACAGACACCCTAATTGACGCGAACTCTAAAGATAGATCTATCGGGCCCAACAAGCCCCATCCAAAGTACCGGATGCTTTAGTACTTCGAAATTTATATCATGTCCGAAGGAGGATCCCGGAATGATGGGGATATTCTTATATGTATATTGTGAATGTCGGTTACCAGGTGTTCAATCCATATGAATGATATTTTTGTCTCTATGCATGGGACGTATGTTTATGAGAAATGGAAATATGAAATCTTGTGGTCTATTAAAATTATGAAATGATTATTTATGATAAACCAATGAACTCACCAACCTTTTGGTTGACACTTGAAAGCATGCTTATTTTCAGGTACGAAAGAAATCTTCCGCTGTGCATTTGCTCATTTTATAGATATTACCTGGAGTCATTCATAGCATATTTCAAAAGACATTACATTCGAGTCGTTGAGTTCATCAAGATTAATATTAAGTCAATTATAGTTTGGTATATTATAAAATGGGTTGCATGCTTGTCAACTTTAGATGTAATGAAAGTTTATCTTTTAAAAACGAATGCAATGTAGAGGTCAAGTACCTCGCGATGTAATCAACTATTGTGAATTGTTTATAATCGATATGGACTTCGTCCGGATGGATTAGGACGGGTTGCTTCAGTTGGTATCAGAGCGGTGGTCTTAGTGAACCAGGTCTTGCATTAGTGTGTCTAACTGATAGTTATTTAGATGCATTAGTGAGTCTGGACTTTGACCGTGTCTGCATGTCAAAAGTTTTGCTTATCATTTCGTGTCGGAAATCATCTGCTTATCATCCTTAGGAAATTATCTGCTTATTATTCTTAGTCTAGACACATTTTACTGCATTGACTGCATGAATAGTGTATAGATAAAAATTCATATCTTAGCGTATCTATTACTGTAGACCTTGCCTGATATCTCTCGTAAATTTCTCCTTAATTTAAGGGATCCTGGTGCTATATATATCTATGTAAATTACGCATTGAGAATATCATCCAACTATCAATTACTGTCACTACACGCTTCATATCAAAAATTTTCCTGAGATTGCGTAAGATGGCCTCTACGAATCGACCACGTTCCTCTGACTCCGAAGACAGCGTGACAGGAGCACACCAACCAATCAACTACCGTGATTACTGGAGAAAATGATGGTGGGTTCGCGACATACTCACCCTATGGAGAAGGGAAGAAGGTACTCCATATCATGAACCGAATCTATCACCTAACCTTGGAGTACTCGACCAGCTCACCGGCGAACCTGTTCGCAACACCGTTTATACCCTTTTTGCCAGAATTTTTTGTCTTGAGACTACCATTAACGGAACTAGAGAAGATATCCAATCTCTACCTCACACTGATAACTAACCAGGGTTAGTAGAAGAAGTTAAAGAACTCCGAGCTCGAGTGTTAACTTTAGAGAGCACGGTACACAGTTTGCAAGCACCATCAGTATCACCAACACCAGTCACATCACCAACCTTAGCACCAACAGCACTAGTACCACCAACAACAACATCTGCATCACCAACTTCGACACATCATTCTGTACCTCGAGTATAATCATCGTTCTACATAAATTATCTTCGTTCTTCATGGTGATTATGTAATCTCTGATGTTTTAGAGATTATGTACTCTAGTTCTAGCCGTAAATCTGATGAGTTTAATATCACATTGACTCATTAAATCCATGATTATGTCTGAAGAAAATATATATGTATATATGTTTTCATAAAGATTGTAATTAAAATTTTTATTGTACAAACTGTTAATGGTGAAAATATTTTAACGGGTAGGTAATACCCGAGGAATATTTAGATTTCGCATTAATAAGTTACACTGTACATTCTACGAATCTGATTCAACTGTTATTTACTATCCTACTTACAACCACATCTATACGAATCTGTTCGCCACAAAATAACCATTTTCATTCAATTTTATATTTGGATTTTGACCTATCAGAATCCAACAAGGGGCATAATGAAGAAATAATGGACACAATAAAAATTGATTAGAAACAGACTAATTGACAATATGAAATTTTGTTAAGAAACCACGCTAACAAGATCCTAGCTAACTGTTCCTAGCTAACTGTTAATTCCGTATTACATTTTATTTATCGCAATTTACATTCTCGCAATTTTATTTATCGTCATTTAATTTCTGTTATTTACTTTACGCATTTTATTTATCGTTATTTAATTTTTGTTATTTAATTTACGCATTTTAAATATCGGGACACGTATACAAGGTTTTGACATATCATATCGACGCATTTATATATATTATTTGGAATAACCATAGACACTCTATATGCAGTAATGAACGAGTTCTCTATACAGGGTTGAGGTTGATTCTACAAAAATATATATAATTTGAGTTGTGATCGAGTCTGAGACATGTACACGGGTCACGATACATATAAATTAATTCGAATATTATATAGTAAACTATATATGAATTATTATTTGTACACTGCTAACTGAGGACTATCAAGTGAGGACTATCAACTTTGGACAAATATAAAATGAATTAAAATATTGATCATAACATATGAAATTAAACATATCTTCAAGTTTGCCACTTGATTTCATCTTAAACGCCATTTGTATCTTGACAATTCTAATATGCTTTCAAACCTTTCATGATTCCTGAAAACACCTTAAATGAAACGATGAACCAACCGCACTTCATCTATGAAAAAAAAAAAAAAAAGATTGACGCATATAGTTATGCACCTGAAAACTCCCGGACCCTAAGTAAAAGTTTAACACGTGTCTGTGTTAGCTCCTTTGGCATTGTTATTACCGAAAATAACATTGCAACTCTTTTTCAAATTATCCAAATTTATCACAACTTCAACAAATCAACTTCAACTTTCATTCGAATTAGCCTTATTATAACCTCGATATATAAGTTTGCCTGTCATCATCGTTACCGGAGAACCGTTTATATTTCACCACATTAGCAGTAAAATTACCAGCAACTTCAGTGAATTTGGACACTCCGAAAAATCATTATATTCATTGAAACCCCATCTTGTATTCATCTATGCCCTGTAACAATAATTGCCATACCAATTACCGGGAATCAGCAATCAGTATTTTGAATCTCGTAACATTTCTACATCAATAGTTATATGTATGCATATAACAATTATCTCCTAGAATTACGACCTTCAATTCTGAAATTTTGAAAAGGCACCCAGTTTACGAATCGATACTCTGAATGTTGAAAAAGCTGAATGAAGCAGCAGAAACTGTAGGCAACTGTAAACGACCTTAGTCGTCGAAAGTTTGATGATAAAGAATAATAATGTTGGAAAAGCTCAGAAACGTTGGAACTGGAAAACGGATAGAGTTAACCATGAATGAGACCAAGGACAAATACAAGAACCATACCCTATATTCAAAGAATCCAGCTAATTCTGGATCCGTTGAAATCTTTAGAGAATGTCTTGCCCCGAAGTCATGTTAAAATCTTCCGGAAAATCTTTCTCCATCAACCATCGAACTTAGAAATTCTAAAAATATCATCATCAATATCTTCGATATTTCTGAGGATATTTTCAAAAATATTCTCGTCCGAAATTATATATCTCTTCGTGCTTCCTGTGTATCATTATATTGGAAACATTCAAGAGAAAATTTAGTACCGGAAAGCAGATTATGCGAAACTATGAAGAAAGCCGTGGACAAATCACAAAGAATAAGTTTGACTTCAAAGAATCCAAATGATTCAATGTCTGCTAAAGTCTTTGGTGAATATCTTGCTCCTTACTCTAAACCCTTGCAGACAATAGTTTCTATCATCCTCTGATATTAGATATTCAAAGATATTATGTTATCTTTCATTATAAATATCCTCCATATTTCTGAAGATATTTTCATAACTATTCTCATCTGAAATCATTAATCTCTTCATGCTATCAGTGTTACATCATATAGAAACTGTTAGTTTCTATATTCTGTAAACTTTCGAGCTTAAAATATGAATGTTATTGAAGTAATGATTGGGAACTGATGCATGAGTTAGTATAATATAATGACACTTGATCAACGTAATTATATTACAGTAAGTCATGCTGAGTTTCTGATGGGACGTGATGATTCACAGATCCTAACGTCATCATGTACCATGTTACATAACTCTTTCATTCTACTTAACTCCTGAACAAATCAAGAAAATGTATTCTTGATGGTTCTTTCTTCCGTGATGTTGATAAATTTGAAAATCAAATCGTGCTATCACGTTCCTTCCTGCTTAGAACATTATAATCATTCGAAACTCTATATCTACAAATTCTGGACCATTATTCGCTTGACTTGAAGTCGGGAAGAGAAAATAAAAGCATAGAGCTTTGAAATATAAGAGATAATATAAAGCCCGATAACAACATATAAATTACAAACCGTGTATATCAATATGTATCACAACATAAAGACACGGGAGAATTAAAAACATTATAATCCCCATGGCGAAGTAGAAGAAAGCAGATTCCTCTGGTGAAAGTTGGAAAAGGAGAATGATTGTTGCGATAGTAAGGATGATGACAAGGATCAGAACTGGATGAAGCATTTTCACAATCTTTTGGATGTATGAACTAAGAAAGAAAGTATAGGAATGGTGAGGATAATGGAACGGAAGAGCTTAATTTATAATGGAAGTATCAGACAGAGTAATCGAGGCAGATCACCGTATTTAATTATAGAGATCTTAATTTTCTTATTCGCCAAAGAATCAAATCTTTTAGATTTCAAAGATTTTCTTTAAATCCCTTGAATTCCGGAATTCAACCGAGACAACGTCAAAAGTTAAGACGCACCTTATTTTCTAAAATCAGCAGTGACTACGTCAAAAGTTAAAAACGAACCTCTATTTACTTTATTTCGCTATTTAGTGATAGCTTCACTCGTACTCTTCGAGTAATCGAATTATCTTGTCCATATTACTCAAAAGTGATAAAACTCTATCTATCAACTCATATTCGTCATGAAAACATTTTTATGGTTAACTGTGACAACCATACTCAAATTTCGGGACGAAATTTCTTTAACGGGTAGGTACTGTGACGACCCGGGAATTTCCGACCAAATTTTAAACTTATTCTTCGTATGATTTTGACACGATAAGCAAAGTCTGTATTACTGAGTCTCAAAAACTTTGGAACAGATTACACAAATGCATTTACCCTTTGACAATTTCTGACGATTCACGAACAACTATTTGTAAATAGGTATGTATATATTTAAATAAATATATATATGATCTGGAATATAATTTATGATGTAATTGTTAGAAATTAATTATGTAAAAATAATAATTATTATTTAAAACATATCTATATACTAATAAAGTATATTAAAAATAAATATTAAATGATTGAATACTTGTTTGATGTTTCGATTGATATTAAGAAAGTTAAATTCAAACTTATGTAATTTTAAAATAAACGGTGATACGAAAATGAGTTCTATAAATTTTAGGCTTATTAAAAATGTATTTAGGAACTTTTTGTTGAATTTTAAAACTTTTTATATTTTACTTAGGGGTGAGAGAGAATAATTAATGTAATCTTTATTTAATAGTTAATGACTGAAATTTACACCATAATGACCAAAATAAATAAATATAGTTAATTTAAAAATATGAGATTTTACCGAGGACTTTTATCCGTCACGGTTTAACAACGGAGTACAAAATATTATCCGTGAAATTAGTGTCGACAGACTAAGACTATTTTGTTTTAAAAGAACACGTTTATTTATTATTCTATATTATTATTATTATTATTATTGTTATTATTATTATTATTATTATTATTATTATTATTATTATTATTATATATTAACACATACATGCACCTAACTATGAATCATCACACTTTTTAACTTTAACTGTTTTGTTTGGTTTCTTGTGATTCAAATCACACATATATACATATGCATAACGACATACACATACAATAACTATAGATGATGTCGTTTGCATTAATTTATTTTGTTATTATTATAATAATAAAATAATTATTATTATTATTATTATCATCATTATTACTATATATATGGATGGATGTAAGTTTCTATGTACAAAATTAACTTAACGTTGAACCTGACTAAACATTTACTAACTACTCTACAAGCTATCTTT
This sequence comes from Rutidosis leptorrhynchoides, assembly GCF_046630445.1. Classification (NCBI taxonomy): domain Eukaryota; kingdom Viridiplantae; phylum Streptophyta; class Magnoliopsida; order Asterales; family Asteraceae; genus Rutidosis; species Rutidosis leptorrhynchoides. The sequence goes on from NC_092339.1 coordinate 203,372,191, forward strand.
ATACAAGTGATTAAAATAGAAAATAAGAGGTATCTACACGACTCATCATTTAGTACAATGGTACCATTAACAATATCATTTTTTTTTGTAACACCCCAATTTTTATTCTATTATTATAAAAGTTAATTAAATATAAATATTGTTTATTTATTACACATGTTGTTAGTATTATATGTTGTTAAGATGACAAGGAAAGCATTTTATTCATAGAACTATATAAAGTACAATACAAGATACTTAATATGCAAACTTAAATTGCATATAATTAAAATTATTGTAAAGCAAGAGTTGGTAGAAATTGTTTGTCATCATCGATAACCATCTCATGGACACATAAACCTACTACTATTATTTTAGTAGTCAATATATCTAGACACATGATTAAGCTAATCTATTGCCACATATTAATATTAATATTAATATTAAGTCTAAATGAAAATGTTGATAACCATACAAGAGATGTACGGGGAGTAAGCTTATTATAAATTATAAATGAGAATTAAATTCGTCACAGTTAGTTACTAGTAATTAAAATAGAGAGAGCTAGTACTTAAAAAGAGAAAATTTCATTTCCCCCCCCTCTCAAACATACACACATTTCTCTATTTCTTAAACAACTCAAGAATACTACTCCTATCACAATCCAAAACCGCCATCATCATCATCATAAAAAAATCTCATCTTTTATTAAATTGTTCATCCATAATCGTTGGAAATCAAGAACACGCACCCGATTAGACATTCTTCTTGCTTAATTCTTCCTTCTAGACTTTTAATTGTAAGATTACATAAACCTTAACTTTTATTTTCTAACTTTTATTTGATATTTATAGTGTAGACAAGTCTAGTGCTCGAGTCCATACGTTTATGCATGCTATTGTGTGTTAATTTGATCGTTTGATTTTCTTTTTATAAATCACGAAGTTGATAGTGATGATACTGATATATATGACTTAGAATCTGTTTATATTATGTATTTAGTTGTATTGCTCTCGAAAAATTAATAACTTTTCATTTAGATATCGCATGATTTTGATTTACGGATTGAAAGTTAGGGTTATATAGATTTTGGTATGAATGTTTATGGCAAGTTCCACTAATAGCCCTTAAACTATTAATAACCATTAAACTGATGTTATTAATACATTTATCAAGATATGAACGTAGCCATCAGTTTATGATATAATAAAATACTACCAACTAGTTTGAATTAAATATTAAATATTCTATCAAAAGATTTGTTGTATGTTTGAATTAATCTAGTCCATGAGGACATCTATATTTTGAATGAAATTTATTAAAAATTAATAGTCCGGAGATATCGAATTAAGTATACATATGAATTTTTATTAAATTTAAGTTCATGTATATACCACTTATAAAATATTCAAGGCTTAGAAATACATTTCTAAGCAATTAATTAAATAAATGATTTTTAATTTGATTACAACAACTTATAAATCATTAAGTCAAAAGTTGATTTTTAAGACATTAAGAGAAAAAGAACTAAAGGTATGATAATATAACTATATAATAAACATGTATGGATTTTAATAGTCGTTTTTGGGTCGTGTTGACTTTTATTGACTTTTGGATGTCAGTTTCGAGCATTAGGATTGTAATACACTATAACCTGACTTAGTTTATTAAACATTATCCTGATCAACCTGCTTAATTAGGATGAGGTCTACGGTTGTACGTTACATGTTACTGTCACGTTTAAGTGATTTATTTCCGAAGCTTTCAGGTGAGTTTCATTATTCCCTTTTTAAATGCTTTTGCAATATATATTTTTGGGACTGAGAATACATGTGCTGTTTTTATAACTGTTTTACGAAATAGGCACAAGTACTCGAAAATTACATTCTATGGTTGGATTATCGAAATCGAATATGCCCTTATTATTAAGTCTGGTAATCTAAGAATTAGGGAACAGACACCCTAATTGACGCGAACTCTAAAGATAGATCTATCGGGCCCAACAAGCCCCATCCAAAGTACCGGATGCTTTAGTACTTCGAAATTTATATCATGTCCGAAGGAGGATCCCGGAATGATGGGGATATTCTTATATGTATATTGTGAATGTCGGTTACCAGGTGTTCAATCCATATGAATGATATTTTTGTCTCTATGCATGGGACGTATGTTTATGAGAAATGGAAATATGAAATCTTGTGGTCTGTTAAAATTATGAAATGATTATTTATGATAAACCAATGAACTCACCAACCTTTTGGTTGACACTTGAAAGCATGCTTATTTTCAGGTACGAAAGAAATCTTCCGCTGTGCATTTGCTCATTTTATAGATATTACCTGGAGTCATTCATAGCATATTTCAAAAGACATTACATTCGAGTCGTTGAGTTCATCAAGATTAATATTAAGTCAATTATAGTTTGGTATATTATAAAATGGGTTGCATGCTTGTCAACTTTAGATGTAATGAAAGTTTATCTTTTAAAAACGAATGCAATGTTTGTAAAATGTATCATATAGAGGTCAAGTACCTCGCGATGTAATCAACTATTGTGAATTGTTTATAATCGATATGGACTTCGTCCGGATGGATTAGGACGGGTTGCTTCAGTAAACAGGATATTTTAGATTATCATTATTTGATAATCTACATAAAGCTTTTTTTAAAACCTTTATTTATGAAATAAAGGTTATGGTTTGTTTTAAAATGAATGCAGTCTTTGAAAAACGTCTCATATAGAGGTCAAAACCTCGCAACGAAATCAATTAATATGGAACGTTTTTAATCAATAAGAACGGGACATTTCAGTTGGTATCCGAGCGTTGGTCTTAGAGAACCAGAAAATTTGCATTAGTGTGTCTTATCGAGTTTGTTAGGATGCATTAGTGAGTCTGGACTTTGACCGTGTTTTCTTTAAAAATGATTGCTTAACATTTTTGTTGGAAACTATATATTTTTAACATATGAATATTATGTGATATATTAATCTCTTAACGTGTTTGATATTATGTGATAGATGTCTACCTCTAGAACAAGTCTCATTGACTCACCTAATAATAATGAAGAGTCAAATGTAAATTGGAATGATTCGTGGACTAATTCACAAGTTCCCGAAGAGGAACCGGAAGAAGAGTCGGAACCGGAAGAAGAATCGGAACCGGAAGAAGAATCGGAACCGGAAGAAGAAATAGAACCGGTGGGGGAAATAATAAAACGGTTAAGTAAAAGAGAATCCTCAACCAACCGACCAAGGTTAATTATGGTCAATGGTGTTTCCGCCAAGGAAGCAAAATATTGGGAGGATTATCAATTCTCCGATGAATCGGATTCCAACGAAAATTTCGATGATGTTATAGAAATTACCCCAACTGAATTTAAAAAGGCAAAAGAAAATAATAAGAGAAAGGGCATAAAAATAGAGATATCTAATTCCAACCCCGATGAACTTTATATGTATCGTCAACCCCCGAAGTCCTTAAGTTGTAACAATGACCCGGGAACCTCTAAACCACCAGGTTTTTCTAAACCAATGTGGACAACGACGGCTCGTATTAGGGGAACATCATATATCCCTAGAAACTTGGCAAAACGAACCAAAACCGAACAAGAAGAAACGAGCGAGTCGGAATAAAATAGTTGTATTCGTGTGGTGTAATATATGTAATATAGTGTGCTTATGCTTTATGATATATGTAAAAATTGCTTGTATTAATAAGTATTTTTTTTATGAATCTAACTCTTGTCTATTTTACAGTATAAAAACACAAAATGGATAGACAACCCAATATTTTAAGAGACCTACCCGGAGACATGATTGATGAAATCTTGTCTAGAGTCGGTCAGAATTCCTCGGCACAACTATTTAAGGCGAGATCAGTTTGTAAGACATTCGAAGAACGTTCCAAGAATGCCTTGGTTTATAAAAGGCTTTCGTTCGAAAGATGGGGGATATCACATTGGGAAATCCATAAGTTACGATGTGTTTACTTTGACGCATATATTGCGGGGAACCCAAATGCTATTTTACGCAACGGGTTAAGAAATTATTTTGACTCAGTATATCCGAATATAGGACTTCGTGATTTAGAAAAAGCGGCTAGCATGCAACATAAAGAAGCATGTTATGCTTACGGGTTAGTAATGTTCGCTTCTCACCAAAGTGAGAACAAGAACATCGGGCTACAACTATTAAACAAAACGTTCCCACAAGTGACGAAGTCGGTAATTGGGGTAAGAAATGAGGTTTTTAGGTTATTACGAGACTGTTGGTCATTACGTAACCCTCGTCCCTTTGACGACGTTACAACACGCTGTCTTATCAACCGCCATAACGGTTATGTTCCACAAGACCAAGGATGGGAAGTAATCCTAGTAAAACCAGAATGCATGACTTGTTTCTGGACGTATGAATTACGTGTCTTTATTGCCTTTGCTGAACGACTTGTGTACTAGCTAGAATTATCTTCACAACTATCTTGTATCAAAGTTATTGTGTGCTATATTTCATGCTTTATGTAAAATAAGCGGTATTGTAAGTTTGTAAAATATTGTATAAAAGTTTGAACGCGAAATATTATTACAATCAGTTTTTCATATAGAATTGTAGTAGTTGAATTGTATATTAGCTACTAAGTATGAACTTAACGGGTAGGTACTACCCGAATTTAAACTTATAAAACGCTAATATGAAGAAAAAGCTTTTATAAATGAGTTCATATTATGCTACGAAATACTATTAACTACTCTTAATATTCTGTATGATTAACTTGTTCCATTTGACTATTTTGAAGGAAATGGCACCGACTACTCGACACACCGTGAATATGAATGAAGAGGAATTCCGTACTTTTCTAGCTTCAAACATAGCCGCAGTACAGGCTGCGCTACATACCAACAATAACCTTGGATCTGGCAGTACAGGAAATCGTGTAGGATGCACCTACAAAGAATTCACTACCTGCAAACCTTTGGAATTTGATGGAACCGAAGGACCGATCGGATTGAAATGGTGGACCGAGAAGGTCGAATCGGTGTTTGCCATAAGTAAGTGTACTGAAGAGGACAAAGTGAAGTACGCTACGCATACCTTCACAGGTTCTGCGTTAACATGGTGGAATACCTATCTAGAGCAAGTGGGACAAGATGATGCGTACGCACTACCGTGGTCAGCATTCAAGCACTTGATGAACGAGAAGTACCGTCCCAGAACCGAGGTCAATAAGCTCAAGACAGAACTTAGAGGGTTACGAACCCAAGGATTTGATATTACCACGTACGAAAGACGATTCACAGAATTGTGCCTATTGTGTCCGGGAGCATTCGAAGATGAGGAAGAGAAGATCGATGCGTTTGTGAAAGGATTACCGGAAATAATCCAAGAAGATATAAGTTCACACGAGCCCGCCTCCATACAACAGGCATGTAGAATGGCTCACAAACTAGTGAACCAAATTGAAGAAAGAATTAAAGAACAGACTGCTGAAGAGGCCAATGTGAAGCAAGTCAAAAGAAAGTGGGAGGAAAACGGTGATAAGAATCACCAATACAACAACAACAGCAATTACAACAATAATCGCAACAATTATCCCAACAATCGCAACATCAATCGCAACTACAACAAACAGCCCAACAACAACAACAACAACAACAACAACAACAACAGCAACTACGACAATCATCCCAACAACAATAATAACCGTAACAACAACAACAATCAGAAGCAGCTATGCCAAAGGTGTGAAAAGTATCACTCGGGGTTCTGCACCAAATTTTGCAACAAGTGTAAAAGAAATGGTCATAGCACGGCGAAGTGTGAGGTCTACGGACCAGGGGTTAATAGAACGAAAGTAACAAATGGTGTCGGAACGAGTAATGGCGGAGCAAGTAGTGTCGGAGCAAGTTATGCCAATGTAGTTTGTTATAAATGTGGAAAATCGGGCCACATTATTAGAAATTGCCCGAACCAGGAGAACACGAATGGACAAGGCCGCGGAAGAGTTTTCAATATTAATGCGGCAGAGGCACAGAAAGACCCGGAGCTTGTTACGGGTACGTTTCTTATTGACAATAAATCTGCTTACGTTTTATTTGATTCGGGTGCGGATAGAAGCTATATGAGTAGAGATTTTTGTGCTAAATTAAGTTGTCCATTGATGCCTTTGGATAGTAAATTTTTACTCGAATTAGCAAATGGTAAATTAATTTCAGCAGATAATATATGTCGGAATCGAGAAATTAAACTGGTTAGCGAAACATTTAAGATTGATTTGATACCAGTAGAGTTAGGGAGTTTTGATGTGATAATCGGTATGGACTGGTTGAAAGAAGTGAAAGCAGAGATCGTTTGTTACAAAAATGCAATTCGCATTATACGAGAAAAAGGAAAACCCTTAATGGTGTACGGAGAAAAGGGCAACACGAAGCTACATATTATTAGTAATTTGAAGGCACAAAAACTAATAACAAAAGGTTGCTATGCTGTTCTAGCACACGTCGAGAAAGTACAAACTGAAGAAAAGAGCATCAATGATGTTCCCATTGCAAAAGAATTTCCCGATGTATTTCCGAAAGAATTACCGGGATTACCCCCACAGCGATCCGTTGAATTTCAAATAGATCTTGTACCAGGAGCTGCACCAATAGCTCGTGCTCCTTACAGACTCGCACCCAGCGAGATGAAAGAACTGCAAAGCCAATTACAAGAACTTTTAAAGCGTAGTTTCATTCAACCAAGCACATCACTGTGAGGAGCTCCTGTTTTGTTTGTCAAGAAGAAAGATGGTACATTCAGGTTGTGTATCGACTACCGAGAGTTGAACAAACTTACCATCAAGAACCGCTACCCACTACCGAGAATCGACGACTTATTTGATCAACTACAAGGCTCGTCTGTTTATTCAAAGATTGACTTACGTTCTGGGTATCATCAAATGCGGGTGAAAGAAGATGATATTCCAAAGACTGCTTTCAGAACACGTTACGGTCATTACGAGTTTATGGTCATGCCGTTTGGTTTAACTAATGCACCAGCTGTGTTCATGGACCTTATGAACCGAGTGTGTGGACCATACCTTGACAAGTTTGTCATTGTTTTCATTGATGACATATTTATTTACTCAAAGAATGACCAAGAACACGGTGAACATTTGAGAAAGGTGTTAAAAGTATTGAGGAAGAAAGAATTGTGCGCTAAGTTTTCAAAGTATGCATTTTGGTTGGAAGAAGTTCAATTCCTCAGTCACATAGTGAACAAAGAAGGTATTAAGGTGGATCCGGCAAAGATAGAAACTGTTGAAAAGTGGGAAACCCCGAAAACTCCGAAACACATACGCCAGTTTTTAGGACTAGCTGGTTACTACAGAAGGTTCATCCAAGACTTTTCCAGAATAGCAAAACCCTTGACTGCATTAACGCATAAAGGGAAGAAATTTAAATGGAATGGGTGGAGGTGTGTGGGACCCGCAAAAGCTGAAACCATTGTTGAAGAGGTGCATAGTGGATCTTGTGCTCTTCACTCAGGATATAAAACTATTGCTGGCAAGATAATGCGCATGGGCTATTTCTGGCCTACTCTATATCGTGATGTTGCGTAAATTGTTAAGCGGTGTAAAAGTTGTCAAAGACATGCACCACAGAATCGCAAACCACGACATGATATGATTCCAATTGATTCACCATGGCCATTTTATAAATGGGCCAACGATATTGTGGGACCCTTTCCACCAGGTGCAGGAAATGTAAAGTTCCTGATTGTAGCTATTGATTATTTCACTAAATGGGTGGAGGCAAAGGCCTTACGCACAATAACTGGAGTGCAAGTGCGGAATTTTGTATGGGAATACATTGTATGTAGATTTGGTATTCCGCGGGAACTTGTATGTGATAATGGAGCGCAGATTGCGAAAGATCCATTTTTAAGTTGGTATGCGGAACTAAATATAAATCAAATATTTACATCTGTGGCACATCCGCAAGCAAATGGATTGTGCAAAGTCACTAACCGCGACATTGTTAGCGGTATTAAAAACGTTTGAATGAAAAGCGAAAAGGATGGGTTGATGAACTTTCAAATGTACTATGGGCTCATCGCACTACTTTCAAGAAAAGTACAGGCGAAACACCTTTTAGCCTAGTATATGGTTCTGAAGCAATAATCCCCGCAGAAATCTTTGTTGAAACGCACAGAGTTGCTAATTTTGATGAAAGTGCGAATGCGGAAGGCATTTGTGAAAATCTAAATTTCATTGAAGAACGCAGGCTTATGGCCGCAATACGTGAGGCAAATAATAAGCAGCAAATTGCTAAGTATTATAACAAGAAGGTGCGCACGTTAGCCTTTGATGTTGGAGAATGGGTTTTGCGTAATAATGAAGCAAGTCGTGCTGAGAAACAAGGGAAGTTGGGACCCAATTGGGAGGGACCATACCAGATAGTGGGAATTAATGCAGCAGGCTCTTATAAACTCCAAGACATCGATGGGCGCAATATACGTAACGCGTGGCATGCTACTTTGTTGAAACGATATTATATGTAAATAACACAAGTATGCGAAATTTTATGTGCATTCTAGTGATTCATGTTAATGTGTGTAGCAAATAAGTTTGCAATATTGTGTAAAATGAATAAAACAAAAGGTTTTTGTTCATCATAATGATTGTATGTCTATGCGTAATTTCAAAGTACAACGCGTTTAATACAACCATAAATGAAATCAAACAAGTGATGGAGAAGACCACTTGATGCTAAATGAAAACAATTTGACGTGTATGCGAAAGGAATTCAGTTTGTTAACTTTTTCCCAAAGTATTAGATCTAGCCATACTTGGATGCTTCGCAATAAACACAAATTTTTGCCTAAGGATCGTTTCAGCGGACTTAGAAGATTCATAATGTGCATAATAGCACGTGCATACAGGTTGTTTCGCATAAAGTAGTTGTTTGTTATGTGCACAATAATAAACAATGAAATTGCAAAGGACAATGCTAGTAATTATGAATGATATAATCAAAGCGCTATATAAATAAAGGCAATTGCAATTGATAAATAAAATTTTATTATAAGTTCCGCGGAAGGTACAACAAATCATATCATTAAAACGCGCTTATAAATGCGCTTACATAATGCGAAATCCTATTCCTGGGTAGTTAAGTCTAAACTAATGATGTCTTTGAAGGGAGCATCCTTGTTTTGACTTATAGCTTCTAATTTTGGAATAGGGATAATGCGGATTCCTTCCCTAGCCAATGCAACCATCTCTTCTGCCTCTTCAATAGGGCAGATTAATTTCTCAATATACTCTGGCATTGGCTCCGGAAGAACAGCAATCTTGCCAACCTCCTAAAGAAATTTTACTCGCTCAAGTTGTTGTAGCGCAGTCACATAAGTATCAAATTTCTGCGAAACGTCCGCAGAATCCATGATTTTTTGCCCAAGTTCAGGCAAATGTTCGTGGAGTTTCGCAAAGCTAGATTCCGCGGTTGCTTTTGAGGATAAGGCTGCAGTTAGTTCAGTTTGGGTTTGCAAGAGTTTGTTTTTCATTGTATCATGCGCGACTTGAAGGTTGTCCATTTCAATTGCTTTTTCAGAAAGTTGCTTTTTTAAATCATTCACGGAATTTTTTGTTGTTTGCAATTCCGTGGTGATGGAAGAGAGTTGGGACCGTGTGATTGCGTGCTTGGTTTGTTCTTTCTTCAAAACTTCAGCAAACTTCTCTTGTCGGGACATTGCATCATATGCAGATGCAAGTGTCATATAGAAGTTCTGCGCAAAACAGTTGAATGAGTCGCTGTATGAAAGTTTGCTAAGTTCAGAGCATAGATCATGGGGAAGGGCAAGCTTCATATGTTGCCTTTGGTCCAGTGCGGCTTCTGGAGAGGCGAATAGATAACCCTGCAGGCCATCTATTTTGATTGACTTTATTGCGCTGGGAGGAGTGCGCCAGATGTCTTCATATTTGGATAAGTCAAAGGTTGGTAGAGAACTAGCCTGTGTAGATGGTGGTGGAGTAATGGATGTCTCTGCTGCAACACGTATAAGGAATATAAACGAAGGAAGAAATATTAAAATGACAGAACACTATAGGTGTTATTGGAAATACAAATTATAATATGTGACGATTCGCATTACCAGTCTCAAATGCAGGTGGAACAACTGAGCTAGACAGAGTAAACCTCTTCACGGATCCTGTAAGTGGAGAGGTAGCGAGTCGTTTGCTGGGAGTCATTGTTGTTCGTTGAGCGCTGGTGGAAGGAGATTTTTGTGCAGCCTTTGATGATGATTTTGACTCGGGGCTCTTAAGCCTCTCTGCAAGAAATGCTTTTGTGTCATCTTTCTTTTCGATTTCAGAAACCCTCATGATGATGATGATGAGTAAATGTGAAAGTTGTTTGTGTGAATGAATCAATATAACGGGGAGAGAAAGTATGATGGAAAAAATGATAATCAACTTCTATATATATGGAGGAAAATGTAATTTCAACTGTATAATCCCTTAACGGCTATATGCGCAGATAAAAACTCGGCAAATAACAATAGCCGTTACGGAAAAATAATAATACTTTTATGCCTCACTGTAGTGCGTGCATCATATGCACAAAAGGACAAACTATAACTTTTTCTTTTTTAAGAGTTTATTGTCTTACTTTTTCTGCGAAAATGTAACACAATAAACTGGGGGACTTGATCATATACATACTTATGTATATGTATATATTCAGTGCGAAAGGCCATTTGAAGGCGAAAGCACAAGACAATTGAACCGCAGTGTGAATGCGGTGGGATTGCGCAGAACATTAAAGAGTGCGAAGGCTTCTCCCAGTGTTTATGCAGAATGTCTAAGTGCCCGCACAACTTACTTTCGCGTAACTCCTGGACATATAAATAGGGAACTTGGCCTCTCATTTTAGGTTGTTGATTCTGGAAGGGTTGGCCTAGCCATATTGATTTCTCTCGTGACTTTGCCCGAGACTAAATCATTGTTTGGTTAAGGTAATTTGCGAAGACCGGGACATGGTTGTTGATCGTTTAGCACTTAACGAAATATGACAATAAGGTCCCAAAACCATAATCGACATCCACTATACCCCCTCATTGCACTCAATCCTTGATTAACCGTAGTAGGATAATCTAGGATTGATCAGTACAGACTCATACGAAGCGATAGATTTGGACAATATTGTTGCTTTGTGGCTATCATATTATTGGAAGACTTGTAATAGTTAGTTTCGGTGTATGACTATAATTGAGTCTTTGAAGTTAAGTTATTTTTGCTTTGGTTCTTTTAATTTGTATGCCAAATTGAGACTGAAATTAAATGAAATTTTTATTTGTTATTTGGCTTCAGCTTAGTTCTTTAATTAGATGTACATTTTCATGTTTAGTGCAGGTCCATGTAATTAGTGTGTATGCTCTGTTAAATACATGTTATGTATGTTTAATATTAGGTAGAATGAATTGAAATATAAAATATATATACAATATAAAAATATTTCCCTAAAAAACTGAATATTTGTTATTTGCTATACAATAGAGATGGGTGTTTTGATGTGAAACTGGTCTCTTAAACATTTTAGAAGCAGGTTTAGTAATAATGATCAGGTCTCTAAACTGCTTTAGAAACAGGTTGAAGTTTAAAAGACGTCTCAAAGCACCCAGAATAGAAACGGGCTCCTTAAAAGTCTTACAAATGTCCCCCTTTAGAAACGGGTTGAAGAACACGTCTCTAAAGTAGCAAACAACACATTTCTAAACACATTTTCTGTAGTAGTGTGCCGTTTTGTTCAAAATTCCATCTAACAACTTTCCTGCCATCTCCTTAGTCATAAAGAACTACTCTTCCTCTTCCCCATAATCTCAATCATTTTCCACAAAACCTTCATCACTGCGTTCATGCTCCGTATCATCAACCAAAGTGTTCAACTGATTGAATAGCTTAAACAATTGCTATTTGGAAATTGACTTTCCTTTGCCGGTATGCTTTACATTCACATAAGCTGTTCTCTTAAAAGAAACATTGTGTGTTCCTCGCCTGGCCTTCCACATTCCGCCACTAGAACTTTCCATCAATGGTTTTCAATTGTGGTATGGTTTCATGCACATGCTCTTCTGCTGCACCAGTGTGCAATTGATCTTCTTCCTCAATTGAAGTTTCTTCAAGAGTTAGATGATCCACTGGTATATTCTCAATGATGTTTTCGTTGATTGGTTCGAGTGCTGCTTTTGCTGAAGTTGTTTCAGTTGCCTTTATGCTCTTGGTATTCTTGCTGGTCTTTGAAACGGATGGCGCCATATGTTGGTACGCTTTTCCGTGTAACGGTAGTAGGGTACCAGTACAAGACAATAACTACTTAGCGTGGAGCGTATGATGCTGACTGATGTTTGCCCTCGAGAAATAATCTCTGCAGACCCGAAACAAGAATAAGAGATCCGTGGGGTGGCCTCAATCAGTCTGGGTATCAATCTGTAATTGATCCGTCTAGTGTATTGCTGCTAAGCGGCTAATGTATGTTTAGAGTGAGAAAGAACTATGTGAGAGAGAAAGTGTACTTCCCTCTGAATGAAGTTCAAATCAGATGATGATAAATGTGGTGACCCAGGTGGTCTATTTATAGGCGTAGAATGTCTGAAATTCTCGTGATACACGTGTCAATCGCTGATTAATTCTGTTATGCGAAGTATCCGGAAGGTCGGTGGCGTGTGTTGACGTGGCTGCGTGCTGCTCACGCGCCTAGTAAAAGGGCTTAAGAATAGAAGCTGCATGCAGGGCATACGTATGACGTTGGGCGGTAAATACTGAAAACCGCCCAATATTGTTATCTTTTGTGCTCTTTGATCCATTTTTCTGTGTAAAAAATAGTGTTTTTATGCGTGTATCCCCTAGGATACACCATTAGTCTCAAATAAAAAATACGGAAAGGATTGTACTATACGTCTATACAGCTGAAAGATGAGAGGGAGAAGAGAAATTTTAGGAGTGGTTAAGTTGTGGATATACATATTTGCCCTTTTACTGATTATTTATCATTTATATATTTGTGGCTCAAACCGTTTTCACCAAAATTTTAAATAAAACGTTCTCACCATTGCTACCCTGGCTTACGATGTCTCATGCATACATTTTTAGTTATAGTTATAGTTATTATTACTGTGTTGTTACAATGCAGTCTTTGAAGTAAGGTCTTAGTTGACAATTAATCTAAGACTTTGAAATTTGACAATTGTATCTTATCATCATCTTTTAGGATCGTGGCTTAACAAAGTGTGTTATCAAGTAATTATTATTAGGCAATGATCCAATTATGATGATAAGAACTAAGAGAGAAAATTAGGAAAGGATTGTTTATTGCCAAAGATATTACTCAAAGATATTAACCCGCATACATATCCTTAGGTCTCATTTAAGATGCAATAAAGGACATCAATAATCACCAAAGAACGTTTGCTTCAATGGTATCATCCCTCAGTGTGGAAGGGTCCGTGATTAGTTGCCAAGCAACCCGGGTTCAATTTCTGGGAGCGGAAAGTTTTCTCTCCAATTTCCTGCGATTAGTTGCCAAGCAACCCAGGTCCCTCGATTACTTGCCAAGCGACCTGGGTAGGAGTTTCCTTCTAGCGTGTGTGAGTGCAAATGATGAGAGTCGTTGAAATAAATAATCCGCTGATGCAAATTCGACGTTAAAAAAAGAAAAAAGAAAAAAAGGGATATCACTAATCAAAGGGCATTTGGCCTAGCAGTATTGACGTAACTCATCAATTTTTAGGTTGTGTCACTACTGCAAAAAAGGGAAATGGAAACCGGTTTTAAGGGCCTTAGAAACCGGTATTAAAACCGGTTTCTATGCATAGGGATTTATAAAGTGGAGACCGGTTTTAAAACCGGTCTCTAAAATTGACTTTGGAAACCGGTTTTTAGTAAAAAAACAGGTTTCTAATCTTAAGAATAGAAACTGTTTTTTAATAAAAATCGGTTTTTATTCTCAATTGTTTTTAAAAAAAATATATATGTTATAAAGCAGATTCATGTGTTCTTTCCTAGTCTATGACCAGCCCACTATTGCAAACATTCACAGATGAATTCATAAAACTCAATTCATATTTATCCAGTTATGTCAAAAGAACGTTACAAACGTAAAACATCAATGAAACGATTGTAAGCAAATGGGAGTCCGAAGCTTCTCGATGAGGTATTTGAAGATTTACAGCCTTGTTGTATTTCCTCTCTAGGGGCTGTCAATTTAAACAAACATTTATAAAAATTGGGTAAGAAAAATGTTAATTGTAATTCGGTTGCAGACTTACTTCATGAAACACGATTGTAAGCAGATGTGTGCTTCTTCTTAGGTGATGTAGATATATATAGCCAACAATAATTAATAAATCAAAAAGTATAGTAGTTAACTAGTTAAGTATTAAAAATATACATGACTAACAATAATAATCAAATCATTGTAGTGGAACTTACAAAAGTAAATAAACTAACTCGATCGTGTTACCAAGTTTCACTTTGTGCATAAATGTGTTGGTGTATTTGAAAGTGTTCTATGAGAAATTTTAATGGAGTGAATGGAAGATGGAAGTGATGGTAAAGGGTAAAGTGAGATTTTGATTTTGGTTGATATGTTTAAATTTTCATCTCTCCCGCTCAAAAAATTCAGACACTTTTTCGCATCGAGACTAGTTTTAATTAGAAAGGGTTTCTAAAGTGAAACAATAGAAACCGGTTTTACGTAAAAAGAGGTTTTCAAAGTTGGAACCGGTTTTTAATAAGGAACCGGTTCCTAAAGTAGACTTTAAGAACCGATTTTTTTTTTTTTAATCGGTTTCTCATTTTCGCCTAAAAAACCGGTTCCTTTAACTTTTGGAAACCTGTGTTTAGTGTATATCCTCAAAATTGCTTTCTAAAAGGGGTTTCTATACTCATTTGTGTAGTAGTGTGTGCTTGAGTTCCTTAAAGGACTATTCATAATTGAGTGTGTGTTTGCTGGTAAAATAAGTTGTTGACTACACCAATTGATACGGTTGGGTGCACCATTGAAAAAATATGTAGCTAACCAATCAACTACAAAATGTAACATTTTACTTTACACCTTTTACTCTCTATTTCAGTAAATTATACAAATTCATGTTCTGCTTAATCAGCACCACTTATTTTCCATGACAATTTATATATGAAGCAATACTTAATTTGTTAAAAAGTTCTAATCCACTACGAAACTTTTTATGCATGTGACTAACAAACCACTATAATACAATACCTATAAATGAGCCTCTCTTCATCTACAAACCAACACTACTTGTTGGTATTATTAAAAGGAAATATGAACACCAACAATGTGGAGAGAATGCATAGCAAAAATCAACATCAACAACAATCACATGAAGCATCACAAAAAGGAACCACCTTCTTAAGAACTTGCTTTAATGGAGTAAATACTTTATCAGGTAATAAAAAGATGTTAGCATTTACATTAGGCATCATCTATCTCATATATATCTCAACTACAATGTTTTTTTTTTTTTTTTTTTTTTTTTCAGGCGTTGGCATATTATCAGTCCCATATGCGCTCTCAAAAGGAGGTTGGTTAAGCTTATTGTTACTACTGTCTGTTGCTGTTTTCTGTTTCTACACGGGATTACTTCTTCGTAAATGCATGGATTCAGATCCACTCATTAAAACCTACCCGGATATAGGCCAGGTGGCGTTCGGGAAAAAAGGAAGAGCACTAGTTTCAACATTCTTGTACCTTGAGCTTTTCTTTGTGGCGGTTGAGTTTTTAATTATGGAAGGTGACAATTTACAGAAGCTTTTTCCAATAGAAAACATTGATCTTATTGGGATGAAAATTGGAGGAAAACAAGGGTTTATTTTGGTGACTGGTCTTGTGGTGTTGCCTACAACTTGGTTGAGAAGTTTGGGGGTTTTGGCTTATGTTTCTGCTGGTGGGGTCATAGCATCAGTAATTCTAGTATTAGCTGTATTATGGGGTGGTTCTTTTGATGGAATTGGATTCCATCAAACAGGGGTACTCTGGGATTGGAGTGGATTGCTAACTGCTGTAAGTTTGTTTACATTTTGTTACTGTGGGCATGCTGTTTTCCCAACAATAAGCAATTCCATGAAGGATAAGTCCCAATTTCCTAAGGTGATCGACTCATTCAAATAATATATAATATTTTATTTTGATTTTAACATATTTAATTTATTTATTGATATTGATTATTAATAGTTAATTAACTGCTATAGTTAGACAATTAGATGTTTACTTTATGACAAACATGAATCTATGTGATTTTTATTTATATTGTAAATTAAGATGTCATATTTTTAACACCTACTTTATGAGTTGTACGTGTTGAATCTCAAATTCTTGATGCATGTTTACAATTGCAGGTTTTACTTGTTTGCTTTATACTGAGCACTATTAGCTATGGATCAATGGCGATATTAGGCTATCTGATGTTTGGGGAACACTTAACATCACAAATTACGATAAATCTTCCCACCAAAAATATGAGTTCAAAAATAGCAATATATACGACACTGATCAATCCCATAACCAAGTATGCCTTAATTTTATCACCAATTTCCTCATCAGTAGAAGAAACATTTCTTTTTCGAGAAAGCAAGATGATGAGTTGTCTGATTCGAACATGTCTTGTGATCAGCACAGTCTTTGTGGCATTGGTGGTACCATTTTTTGGTTATTTGATGGCATTTATTGGTGCATTCATGAGCATTGCAGTGTCCGTATTGTTTCCATGCTTGTGCTATTGGAAGCTTGTCATAGGATTTAAGAAATTTAGGGTGGAAGTTATGCTGATTTTGATGATCTTGTTGATTGGAACTTTTGTTGCAGTTGTAGGAACTTATACTTCTTTAGCAAACATTATGAAGGAGGTTCAACCTAGAAGTTGAACATGATTTTATGATAACACGTATATATTTTTTCATGTTTAGTATCTAATTATGACTTTAATATAACAAGAGAAAAAGTAAAGCAACATGCCAATATGCTTTACCTATTAATCACATTATGTTTGGGGTTGCACTTGTCACCAATAACTTAAGAGAGAAAAAACACATGTTTTGTCTAGAATAGCAAAGAACAAGCATGATGTAGTAGTGTTGCATCCTTTACATCTATATGTTATCTTACACAAACATAAAACCAAGTATCGGCTATGAACATTGTTATGATGTGCATTGCTCCAGTAGTCTCGTCGTTATTAGCTTATCTTAAGCAAGATGTATGAAACTATAAATACATCTTCCATCTCTAAAACACAACCTTACCATCCATTAAGACCATAGATAACGCAGGCGTATGTGTACCCAACCCGCCCACAAACGCCCGGAATGGGGCCTTTGTGAGCGTTTGTGACGGGGCGTTTGTCTTGGAAAAACGCTGTGACAAACGGACGAGAAGAGCACGTGGCACGGTTTGATTGGTGGAAATTTCATAGCCGTTAGGTAGCCGTTGGCTTTTTTTTTTCTTTTTTTTTTTTTTTCCTTTCTTCTATAAATACACACTCTTTATTTTCATTTTTAACACACTTTTATTCACTACACACTCACATATATATAAAAGTTTATATATTTTCTTTGTTTTAGAAACAAAAAATATGGATTTTTTAGCCTTAAGTATCGATTTGTTATTTGATTCAACGTCGTCCGAAGAAGAGGAAGAAATCCAACCAATAACTCGTTTTCAAAGACAACCACGACGTTTTTTAAATAGAGATCGTGAAGCAGCGGGTCAATTATTGTGGAACGATTACTTTTGTGAAAATCCGACGTTTCCAGACGACATTTTCAAGAGACGATTTCGGATGCGTAAAGTTTTATTTCTCCGTATCAAAGACGGTATTCTTCAACACTCTTATACTCCTAATGCCCCCGATCATTTTACTTTTTTCCAACAACGTCCGGATGCACTTGGACGTCTTGGTTTCTCAACTATTCAAAAAATAACTTGCGCGTTACGGCAATTGTCGTATGGGATGACCGCGGATATATTTGATGAATATATTAAAATGGCGGAAAAAACGGGTTATGTTACTTTAAATAATTTTTGCAAGTGTATAATTGACTTATATGGGCGGGAATATTTGAGGAAACCTAATGCAACTAACATTGCTCGGTTGTACTCGGCGCACGAGGAGAATCATGGTTTCAAGGAAATGTTGGGTAGTATTGATTGTATGCATTGGGCATGGAAAAATTGTCCCGTTGCATGGAAAGGTCAATATACGAGAGGTGATCACGGTCACCCGACGATCATGCTTGAAGCGGTTGCTTCATACGATATGTGGATATGGCATGCGTTTTTTGGGATGGCGGGTTCAAACAATGACATTAATGTGTTAAATCATTCTCCGTTGTTTGATTCCCTTCGTAAGGATAGAGTCGCACCTTCACCGTTTGAAGTAAACGAAAACCAGTATCCCTTTAGTTACTACTTGGCGGACGGGATATATCCCGATTGGACAACACTAATAAAGGGATATACGACTCCTATTGAAGAGCCTAGAAAAAAATTTACTAAATTTCAAGCGAGTGCTAGAAAGGATGTTGAGCGTACATTTGGTGTTTTACAAGGTCGGTTTACGATTTTAAAAACACCGGCACGAGTTATGAGTGTTAATAAGATGAGAAGGATAATGTATAGTTGTATTGTTATGCACAACATGATACAAGAAGATAACGGGTTTGCGTTAAGTACTTGGGAACAAGAATTGTTAGATAAACCCGAAAACCGGCCTCGTCGCAATATTCGGAGAAGGGTCAAAGATCGTCGATCACGAGAGAAAGAGATTCGCGATCGAGACGTGCACGATCAACTTCGTGAAGATTTAACGGCTCATATTTGGAACCTCCCGCCAAACTTTCGCTCGATGCATAACTAGTGTTTTTTTTTAATAATGTATTGTAATGTTTTTTTTTTTTTGGGTGTATTTTTTTTTAATTGTAATGTTTTTTTTTAAATAATTAATGTACTTTTGTCTAATTAATTTTATATTTTGTATTAAACAAAATAAAAAATAATTTAAAAACAATAAAAAAAAAAAAAAAAGGAAATGCCACGTCACAGGCTTACCAAGACAAAAGCCCCCCATTACAACTCCCCCCAAAATGTCATGGCCTAGTCACAGTTTTTCTCTAAAAAGTGCAACTCTACCACTCCACGTCACAGTCACCATTATCTATGGTCTAATACCAATAACCAAAGATATAGTGAATTATATTTGATTAAACCAATTAACCAGAAAACAACCTACAGAAAAACGAAAAAACCGAATGAATTCGGTTGTTGGTTCTGGTTCGGGTTCGGGTTCGGTTTCTACTCATTTTTCAAATTTGATTTCAGTTTTCGGTTTTACTTTTCTGGATTCGGTTTAACTAAAAACATAATTCAAAATCAAATTGAACTAACCACCGAAGCTTGGCTTTAGTGGTATGGGGTGATATCTAACTTGAGGTAATGTCAACCCAAGTTTGATTCTCACTCTAAGCAGGAGTATCCAACATTTGATGGTACTGCCAACATCAATGCGCGATTTGGGAAAGTTTCTGGGGGTTTTCTCAACCTTCGATGGTACTGCCAACATCGTCGCGAATTAGGTGTCCTCCTAACCCGTGCGTAGGTGACAAAGGGGAACATTTGTGTCGATATCGCCGTTCAAAAAAAATAATTCAACTAATATTATATTATCTAATATATATATATATATATATATATATATATATATATATATATATATATATATATATATATATATATATATATATATAATGGTGTATCCTAGGGGATACACGCATAAAAATACCATTTTTGTACAGAAAAATGGATCAAACAGTACAAAAGATAACAATATTTGGCGATTTCTATCATTTGCCGCCCAGCGTTCAGCATGTCGCTCAGCGCCATGCGTAAGCCCTGCAGGCAGCTTCTATGTTTAAGCCCTTTTACTAGGCACGTGAGCGGCACACAGCCACGTCAGCCACACCAAGTCGGTTCCGAATATTTCGCACAACAGATTTAATTAGCGATTGACACGTGTATCCTGAGAATTTCGGACATTCTATGCCTATAAATAGACCCCCTGGGTCACCACATTTCATATCTAAACTTCAGTCAGAGAGAAGTACACTTTCTCTCTCACACAGTTCTTTCTCACTCTAAAAGTACATTAACAACTTAGCAGCAGAACGATATACGGATTAATAACAGATTGATCCTCAGATTGATTGAGGCCACCCCATGGATCTCTCATCCGTGTTTCGGGTCTGCAGGGATTATTTCCCGAGGGCAAACATCGATCAACATAATATCGCTCTACGCTAGGCGGATAGTGTCTTGTACTGGTACCTTACACCCGCTATACGGAAAATCGTACCAACATATGGCCCCATCCATTTCAAAGACCAACATATGGGCAAACATCGAACAAGAGCATTACCAGGATCTACACTGATACAGTTAGTGAAGCAGATATTTTATATTTGCATTGTTTCAGAGATTATCCGTTCAGCGTGAAGGACAAGCTTCGTTATACAAACTTGAAAATTGCTGGCATCACGGGTGAATCGATGATGGTAATCTCTAAGATAAAATTGGATGTAACATTGGGAGCACACCCTCTGGTCCGAACAGAAATTGTGGATTTCACGGTTCTTGATGGCAGATCAAGGTTCAATACTTTGTTTGGAAGGCAGACTTTACGAAAATTTAGAGCAATTACTTCAACACCACATGCAGAATTGCGATTTCTAACTCCAAATGGAATCACTGTGGTGCACTCTGAATATATGGGACCAGCAAGAGAGGTCAGTCGTTTATGAAGCTCAGGAGAATTTTGTTAAGGGAGGACCGTCAAAGCAGTTGTTTAACAGAAATGATGTGAATGGGTATTTCAAACCAACCAAAATGTGGGAGCCTTAGAGGTAGGACGCAACACACTGCACGGAGAACATTATGTTAACATAAATCATGCAGCACAGTTTGTTTCACATGTTTTATATTTTTCATCAGTTTAAACAAAGCACAATACAATTTTTGTAATTTTCTGGATGGGATTGATCACCCTGTCCATACGAAGATGTTGCACAAAATATTGTATGTGCGGCAAATTAATATCAATAAAATTTCATCTTTTCTCACGCAAAGCGTTACGCGTTACGAATGTAAAACATAGCATTCATACCTACCCACATAAGGCAAGGCATTTTATGCCAACGATGGTAGAGGATCTTGTGTCAACATTATAGACACAAGGGATTGGCTAGCGTAAGTGTTTACTTCGCTAGAGGGCACCGAGGCAAAGATACGATATCTCAAAATGTCATGACATACAGAATGGTTTATCACAAATGCATAAATCCATTTATATACGGAAAACAGAAAAAACTAACATAAAATACAAGTGTATTTTATAAGCCGCACAACGCCTAAGTGCAACACGCTACACGGAACACAAATCAATCTTTAATAGCATACCTTAAACGGGCCTATCATTTTTATGATACATTGTCAACATAAAAAACATCATGATTGATTCATAATTTGTTTCAGGAATTGATTACAAATTTTCAGTATATTTCTACAAAACAAGTGCCCTTATGCAGCACGGAGGGCGGATAATTATTTGATATATTTTATATGTGAAAATAACAAAGGCATACATGTTTCACTGATATGAAACATACATGTAATTTGGGTAAACCATATGGTGTATAACAGCAAACATTATCCATTTTTATAAAGTTAGCATTGGCAGATAATACAATGACTTTCGACGGATAACAGATAACGGATGAAAGTTTAATACATATGCCATATCAAAATCAGTTCAAGATAAAAATGTTTTGTATGCAATATGGCATATGCAACTCAAGCTTTCTATAGCTAACAATAATCACGCACATATATATACTGCCAAACACATAAAATCATAACACTTCCAAAATAGATAGCCAAATGCACAACATATTCAAAAAAATAAAGCATAAATTGTTATTACAGATAGGTTATAAAGTGCTTTCAAATGGGCACTTCTAAATATCATTTACAGTGGCATCTTACCTCTCACACACCTCAGCCATAGAAATAATTTTTAGAGAAGACACCTCACTAATGGTTACCTGCAGTCTGGACTCAGCATCAGGCGATGATCAGGTTTGTTGGGAAGGGCATTGACAATTTCTTCAACAGCATCAGAAATGTCCTTTTCCACAGAAGCCTCAAGATATTTATGGAAAGTTTAGCCAACAAGCCCAGAACTCAGTACCCTCTGCACAAGGGCAGGAATGCCAACCTTCAAGTCAATAAAGTTCTTTTTAGAAGCAGCAGCAACAACAGTATTTTCTTCACCAACACGCTTCTCATCCTCCAGCATTCTCTTTAACTCTTCATTTTCTTTCAACAGAAATTCTTTTTCATTCATCAATTTGTCTTTCTCTACCCTCTATGTAACACACTTTGTTTCAACTAGCTGCAAAGTCTCCTCTTTTTTTTTGCCAAGTCCACTGCTGTTTTCCACTTTAAGTTCACATCTTTTAAATCAACCTCCAGTTTCTTCAGCTTCTGTGCATTATGAATAGCATTAGCAACAATGGTTTCTTGAGCCTCTTGCATCTTAAGCCCATGCATCACATGATGATTAAGCAGAACTACTGCTGCAGCGGTAGACTGGCAACTTTGTTTATATGTCATTGTGGACAGAGAGGAAGAAAGCTCAGCAAGTGCGTTTGCCTACAAAATAAACATATATTCATCACCGGCAAACAATTATATGTTATAAATTGATCTTCATGGATCAAACTGTGACGTTTACCCTCAGAAAAGTAACAAAACTGTCAGATTTATTGACAGGGTTCTCTAAAAAACTTCTTAAACCAGCTAACGGCACAGCGAAAGGCGGTTGAGATGAAGAGGAAGATTGTGTTATGCTAGTTCCCTTTGAAATTAATGGATTCTTGAAGGGTGGAGTCTCAAAAGTATCATCATTGGTTTTATCATCATCATCATCATCATCATTATCATCTTCAACATCAACAACTTTATTGCTCTCCTCCTTATTACCACCAACAGTGATTTCCTCATCTTCTTCTGGCAGAATCAATTCTATACAATGAAAAGATAAATAAGCATGCAGTTAGTATTATAACATTTTACAGATATCATTATAAGAGGCATAAGTAAAAACCATACTTCTTTTCTTTGACTTTTCAGATGCTTTTCCTGTTGTACGGTTCCAAACACGCTTTGTAAGCTTGCCAGTTCTCTTAGCACCAGACGGTTTGGGAGTGGTCTCAATAATTTCTACATCAGACGAAGAGGGCTGTGCAGCACTGCCACCTTCGCCATCCATAGGCCGTTCATGACTTTTTAGTTGTTGTTTGAATTCAGCATCCTTTATTTTATCAGCTTCAAGCTCAGAAGCAGTTTTTGATCGTTCAGTTACAGAAAGGGGCTCCAAATTGGCTTTCTGAAAAGACCTGTAAACCTGAATTTCTTCTTCTGCAGCAGATAAACACACAAACAAACAGAAAAGGCATATGAGGATACATATAACTCATGATAACGTAATTTAAACATAGTATATTCATAATGGTGCCTACCACGGCCTTTCCAGTCCAGCACTGGAACATATCCGATACGCCAATTATCACTCATGTTACAGAGGACTAAAATGTCTTCATGATTAGCATATGACCGTTGTGGAAGTTCCAATGCCTTCCAGTCTTCAACCGTTATCC
The DNA here is from genome assembly GCF_046630445.1 of Rutidosis leptorrhynchoides. Taxonomy (NCBI): domain Eukaryota; kingdom Viridiplantae; phylum Streptophyta; class Magnoliopsida; order Asterales; family Asteraceae; genus Rutidosis; species Rutidosis leptorrhynchoides. Next base: position 203,395,929 of record NC_092339.1, read on the forward strand.
TCTCATCATCAGATAAAGTGATCGACTTACTCACTCCTATTTTTGCCCAAGCATCTTGAATGACCCTTTCATTGACAAAAAAGGAGGGATCTTTCCAGTTTTTTAAAGAAGATTCCTTCGCACCAGTAAAAGCCTTATTTGGCTTGCAGTCAAAGGTGTACCGACATTTACTCACCAATCGAGTTCTAAATAACTCATGAAAAACATTTATACTTGGTATTCTACCTACGGCATTACAATACATCTCAAAAAGAATAATTTTTTGCAATCCAAGCGGGTGAACTTGGCTAAGACCAATCCCATAGTGGGCAAGAATTTCTTGAAGAAATACAGAGGGAGGAATACGAAGGTTACCTATAATTAGTTGAAATTTATACAACGTAATCATCTGTTTAGTGGGCTTGTTAGCTCTATCACTCGATGAAGGAACCGTGGGGTGCAGCAATCTAAGAATCCTATGATCTATACATAATTTGTCTATCTCTGCTTCAGTTATACTAGAAGGAATAGTACTCACATCGCAAGTATCTTTCTGAGAAAGAAGTGATGCTGGATTCGACCATGGTAGTAAAGAAAGTAAAACAATGGATGCAGAAAAGAAGAAGATTAAGAACTGACCTTGAGTAAATTAATTGCTATGAAAGTAATTGAAGATATCTTCAAAGCAAATGATCAGTTTTTGGAAAAGGAAAAATAAAAGGGACACGGATCATTTATAATCAATTTGATAGACGACGAAAGGATGTGATCGTGCCACGTGTATGCACTAGATTAATTGGGTAAAAATTTAAATTTAAAAAAATAAATCGAAAAGGTTTTTTGAGGGAAAACTCAAAATTGAAAACATGACATCAGCACATAGAAACAGACGGCTACAGCAATTTTGTGTCTTCGAGGAAAATGACTCTTTTATTTTTTAGTTTAATGACTTTACTTTTTACAAAAATAAAGATATCAAACCGGGAGGACTTATACACGCATAAAAATACCATTTTTATACAGAAAAATGGATCAAAGAGTACAAAAGATAACAATATTTGGCGGTTATTATCATTTTTCGCCCAGCGTTCAGCAGGCCGCCCAGCGTCATGCGTAAGCCTGCTTAAGCCCTTTTACTAGGCACGTGAGCGGCACGCAACTACGTCAGCCACACCAAGTCGGTTGCGGATATTTCGCACAACAGATTTAATTAGCGATTACACGTGTATCCCCAGAATTTCGGACATTCTACGCCTATAAATAGACCCCCTGGGTCACCACATTTCATATCTGAACTTCAGTCAGAGAGAAGTACACTTTCTCTCTCACACAGTTCTTTCTCACTCTAAAAGCACATTAACCGCTTAGCAGCAGAACGCTATACGGATCAATAACAGATTGATCCTCAGATTGACTAAGGCCACCCCACGGATCTCTCATCCGTTTTCTGGGTCTGCAGGGATTATTTCCCGAGGGCAAACATCGATCAACATACTATCGCCCTATGCTAGGCGGATAGTATCTTGTACTGGTAACTTACACCCGCTATACAGAAAATCGTACCAACATATATATATATATATATATATATATATATATATATATATATATATATATATATATATATATATATATATATATATATATATATATATATGTATATATATATATATATATATATAGTAGAGGGATCAAATGAGAACTTTTTTGTGTGAGAACCCTGAGAACTAAAAAATACACTGAAATTCGAGCAAAAAAAGGGACTTCGAGCAAAAAAGGGGAAATTCGAGCAAAAATGGGACACGGGCGAACAAAAAAAGAGCAATTCGAGCAAAAAATGGGACAAGGGCTGATGTGTGAAGCGGAGGTGTACGAAATACTATTATTTTTAATACGAAATACGGTACGATTTACACAAGTTTTAATTAATTTACGGATGTGATATACCTAAACCTTGCTACAACACTATAGGCAGTGTACCAAATCGTAGAGTAGTGTAGTTTTTAGTAAGTCCGGTTCGTTCCACAGGGAGATAGTGATTACGTACTATATTTTTAACAACTATATTTATATAATAAATATAATTATATATAAGTAGTAATATTATAAAAGGGGGGTTTTACCGTTTAATGACCGGTTTGTCATTTTATATTTTAAGCGTAAAGATAAATGACAATAATTAAAGTGCGTAAAATAAATAACGATAAATAAATGACGATAAATAAAATTGGGAATAATAAAATGACAATAATTAAAAGTACGATGAGAAATATAATAAAAGAATTATGCTTATTTAAACTTCCGTAATCATGATGTTTGACCTTTTTTTTAATTTATTACTCTGGGTTAATTGTCCTTTGTCCTGGTTTATTTGATACCTATTTGGGTTTTGCCCATAATTGTCCATCGGTCATAATTATAAAATGCTCGTCAAATTAACCTTATTCTCGAAGTCAAATATTCCAACTAATTAGGGATTCGAACTGTAACAAGGTTTTAATACTTTGTTAATAATTACACCAGGTTAAATACTGCGTGTAATCCAAGGTTTTAATACTTTATTAACAATTACACCAATTACCCTTGTAGGTAATCCATCCCGGTTTTAATTAGATATGAATATTAAATTACCCACTTGATCAGTTTGAATAATCAATTACCCAACCCGAATAATTAATTAAATGATTGTAAAAGATTTCGTATAAACGTCACTAAATAGGACATGCATAATCATTTAATAATTATTAGATTAACTAATTTGAAGATAGGTTCGACAGATTCCAATGAGTTGTCATTCGATTAGACAATACCCCCATCTATTAATAGTCAATAGTCCAATGTCCACAAGTGTCGGTCTTTTGTCCAAACCCTAATTATGGTACAAAATCCGATAACCCCCGTCTTGATATTTGTAGTGACCCGAACTTTTCCATGTTTATATATATATTAAATGAAATTGTTATTTACATGATTAAGTGTTTCCAACATGTTAAGCAATCAAACTTGTTAAGACTTGATTAATTGAAATAGGTTTCATATAGACAATTGACCACCCAAGTTGACCGGTGATTCACGAACGTTAAAACTTGTAAAAACTATACGATGACATATATATGGTTATATATATAGTTAACATGATTTTATTATAAGTATGTATCTCATTAGGTATTTTAACAATGAGTTATATACATAAAAATTAGACTATTAATTTAAGAAACTCGAAAACGATATATATAACGATTATCGTTATAACAACGTCTTACTAGGTACATATGAATCATATTAAGATATTGAAACACTTGGTTAATTATGTTAAATGATAAGTAAATATATTATTAAGTGTATTAACAATGAAATACATATGTAAAAATAAGACTACTAACTTAATGATTTCGAAACGAGACATATATGTAACGATTATCGTTGTAACGACATTTAACTGTATATATATCATACTAAGATATATTATATATCATAATATCATGATAATATAACAATTTAACATCTCATTTGTTATAATAAACAATGGGTTAACAACATTCCACAAGATCGTTAACCTAAAGGTTTCAAAACAACGTTTACATGTAACGACTAACGATGACTTAACGACTCAGTTAAAATGTATATACATGTAGTGTTTTAATATGTATTTATACACTTTTGAAAGACTTCAATACACTTATCAAAATACTTCTACTTAACAAAAATGCTTACAATTACATCCTCCTTCAGTTTCATCAACAATTCTACTCGTATGCACCCGTATTCGTACTCGTACAATACACAGCTTTTAGATGTATGTACTATTGGTATATACATTCCAATGATCAGCTCTTAGCAGCCCATGTGAGTCACCTAACACATGTGGGAACCATCATTTGGCAACTAGCATGAAATATCTCATAAAATTACAAAAATATGAGTAATCATTCATGACTTATTTATATGAAAACAAAATTACATATCCTTTATATCTAATCCATACACCAACGACCAAAAACACCTACAAACACTTTCATTCTTCAATTTTCTTCATCTAATTGATCTCTCTCAAGTTCTATCTTAAAGTTCTAAGTGTTCTTCATAAATTCTACAAGTTCTAGTTACATAAAATCAAGAATACTTTCAAGTTTGCTAGCTCACTTCCAATCTTGTAAGGTGATCATCCAACCTCAAGAAATATTTGTTTCTTACAGTAGGTTATCATTCTAATACAAGGTAATAATCATATTCAAACTTTGGTTCAATTTCTATAACTATGACAATCTTATTTCAAGTGATGATCTTACTTGAACTTGTTTTCGTGTCATGATTCTGCTTCAAGAACTTCGAGCCATCCAAAGATCCGTTGAAGCTAGATCCATTTTTCTCTTTTCCAGTAGGTTTATCCAAGGAACTTAAGGTAGTAATGATGTTCATAACATCATTCGATTCATACATATAAAGCTATCTTATTCGAAGGTTTAAACTTGTAATCACTAGAACATAGTTTAGTTAATTCTAAACTTGTTCGCAAACAAAAGTTAATCCTTCTAACTTGACTTTTAAAATCAACTAAACACATGTTCTATATCTATATGATATGCTAACTTAATGATTTAAAACCCGGAAACACGAAAAACACCGTAAAACCGGATTTACGCCGTCGTAGTAACACCGCGGGCTGTTTTGGGTTAGTTAATTAAAAACTATGATAAACTTTGATTTAAAAGTTGTTATTCTAGGAAAATTATTTTTATTATGAACATGAAACTATATCCAAAAATTATGGTTAAACTCAAAGTGGAAGTATGTTTTCTAAAATGGTCATCTAGACGTCGTTCTTTCGACTGAAATGACTACCTTTACAAAAACGACTTGTAACTTATTTTTCCGACTATAAACCTATACTTTTTCTGTTTAGATTCATAAAATAGAGTTCAATATGAAACCATAGCAATTTGATTCACTCAAAACGGATTTAAAATGAAGAAGTTATGGGTAAAACAAGATTGGATAATTTTTCTCATTTTAGCTACGTGAAAATTGGTAACAAATCGATTCTAACCATAACTTAATCAACTTGTATTGTATATTATGTAATCTTGAGATACCATAGACACGTATACAATGTTTCGACCTATCATGTCGACACATCTATATATATTTCAGAACAACCATAGACACTCTATATGTGAATGTTGGAGTTAGCTATACAGGGTTGAGGTTGATTCCAAAATATATATAGTTTGAGTTGTGATCAATACTGAGATACGTATACACTGGGTCGTGGATTGATTCAAGATAATATTTATCGATTTATTTCTGTACATCTAACTGTGGACAACTAGTTGTAGGTTACTAACGAGGACAGCTGACTTAATAAACTTAAAACATCAAAATATATTAAAAGTATTGTAAATATATTTTGAACATACTTTGATATATATGTATATATTGTTATAGGTTCGTGAAACAACCAGTGGCCAAGTCTTACTTCCCGACGAAGTAAAAATCTGTGAAAGTGAGTTATAGTCCCACTTTTAAAATCTAATATTTTTGGGATGAGAATACATGCAGGTTTTATAAATGATTTACAAAATAGACACAAGTACGTGAAACTACATTCTATGGTTGAATTATCGAAATCGAATATGCCCCTTTTTATTAAGTCTGGTAATCTAAGAATTAGGGAACAGACACCCTAATTGACGTGAATCCTAAAGATAGATCTATTGGGCCTAACAAACCCCATCCAAAGTACCGGATGCTTTAGTACTTCGAAATTTATATCATATCCGAAGGGTGTTCCGGAATGATGGGGATATTCTTATATATGCATCTTGTTAATGTCGGTTATCAGGTGTTCACCATATGAATGATTTTTATCTCTATGTATGGGATGTGTATTGAAATATGAAATCTTGTGGTCTATTGTTACGATTTGATATATATAGGTTAAACCTATAACTCACCAACATTTTTGTTGACGTTTAAAGCATGTTTATTCTCAGGTGAATACTAAGAGCTTCCGCTGTTGCATACTAAAATAAGGACAAGATTTGGAGTCCATGTTTGTATGATATTGTGTAAAAACTGCATTCAAGAAACTGATTTCGATGTAACATATTTGTATTGTAAACCATTATGTAATGGTCGTGTGTAAACAGGATATTTTAGATTATCATTATTTCATAATCTACGTAAAGCTTTTTAAACCTTTATTTATGAAATAAAGGTTATGGAACGTCTCATATAGAGGTCAAAACCTCGCAACAAAATCAATTAATATGGAACGTTTTTAATCAATAAGAACGGGACATTTCAGTTGGTATCCGAGCGTTGGTCTTAGAGAACCAGAATTTTGCATTAGTGTGTCTTATTGAGTTTGTTAGGATGCATTAGTGAGTCTGGACTTCGACCGTGTTTACTTGAAAAATGATTGCTTAACAAATTTTGTTGGAAACTATATATTTTTAACATGTGAATATTATGTGATATATTAATCTCTTAACGCGTTTGATATTATGTGATAGATGTCTACCTCTAGAACAAGTCCCATTGACTCATCTAATAATAATGAAGAGTCAAATGTAAATTGGAATGATTCGTGGACTGATTCACAAATTCCCGAAGAGGAACCGGAAGAAGATTCGGAACCGGAAGAAGAATCGGAACCGGATGAAGAAATAGAACCGGTGGGGGAAATAATAAAACGGTTAAGTAAAAGAAAATCCTCAACCAACCGACCAAGGTTAATTATGGTCAATGGTGTTTCCGCCAAGGAAGCAAAATATTAGGAGGATTACCAATTCTCCGATGAATCGGATTCCGACGAGAATTCCGATGATGTTATAGAAATTACCCCAACTGAATTTAAAAAGACAAAAGAAAATAATAAGAGAAAGGGCATAAAAATAGAGAAATCTAATTCCAACCCCGATGAACTTTATATGTATCGTCAACCCCCGAAGTTCTTAAGTTGTAACAATGACCCAGGAACCTCTAAACCACCAGGTTTTTCTAAACCAATGTGGAAAACGACGGCTCGTATTAGGGGAACATCATATATGCCTAGAAACTTGGCAAAACGAACCAAAACCGAAGAAGAAGAAGAAACGAGCGAGTCGAAATAAGATAGTTGTATTCGTGTGGTGTAATATATGTAATATAGTGTGCTTATGCTTTATGATATATGTAAAAATTGCTTGTATTAATAAGTATTTTTTTTTATGAATCTAACTCTTGCCTATTTTACAGTATAAAAACACAAAATGGATAGACAACCCAATATTTTAAGAGACCTACCCGGAGACATGATTGATGAAATCTTGTCTAGAGTCGGTCAGAATTCTTTGACACAACTATTTACGGTGAAATCAGTTTGTAAGACATTCGAAGAACGTTCCAAGAATGTCTTGGTTTATAAGAGACTTTCATTTGAAAGATGGGGGATATCACATTGGGAAACCCATAAGTTACGATATGTTTACTTTGACGCATATATTGCGGGGAACCCAAATGCTATTTTACGCAACGGGTTAAGAAATTATTTTGACTCAATGTATCCGAATATAGGACTTCATGATTTAGAAAAAGCGGTTAACATGCAACATAAAGAAGCATGCTATGCTTACGGGTTAGTAATGTTTGCTTCTCACCAAAGTGAGAAAAACAACATCGGGCTACAACTATTAAACAAAACGTTCCCACAAGTGACGGAGTCGGTAATTGGGGTAAGAAATGAGGTTTTTAGGTTATTACGAGACTGTTGGTCATTACGTAACCCTCGTCCCTTTGACGACGTTACAACATGTTGTCTTATCAACAGCCATAACGGTTATGTTCCACAAGACCAAGGATGGGAAGTAGTCCTAGTAAAACCAGAATGCATGACTTGTTTCTGGAAGTATGAATTACGTGTCTTTATTGCCTTTGCTGAACGACTTGTGTACTAGCTAGAATTATCTTCACAACTATCTTGTATCAAAGTTATTGTGTGCTATATTTCATGCTTTATGTAAAATAAGCGGTATTGTAAGTTTGTAAAATATTGTATAAAAGTTTGAACGCGAAATATTATTATAATCAGTTTTTCATATAGAATTGTAGTAGTTGAATTGTATATTAGCTACTAAGTATGAACTTAACGGGTAGGTACTACCCGAATTTAAACTTATAAAACGCTAATATGAAGAAAAAGCTTTTATAAATGAGTTCATATTATGCTACGAAATACTATTAACTACTCTTAATATTCTGTATGATTAACTTGTTCCATTTGACTATTTTGAAGGAAATGGCACCGACTACTCGACACACCGTGAATATAAATGAAGAGGAATTCCGTACTTTTCTAGCTTCAAACATAGCCGGAGTACAGGCTGCGCTATATACCAACAATAACCTTGGATCTAGCAGTACAGGAAATCGTGTAGGATGCACCTACAAAGAATTCACTGCTTGCAAACCTTTGGAATTTGATGGAACCGAAGGACCTATCGGATTGAAACGGTGGACCGAGAAGGTCGAATCGGTGTTTGCCATAAGTAAGTGTACTGAAGAGGACAAAGTGAAGTACGCTACGCATACCTTCACAGGTTCCGCATTAACATGGTGGAATACCTATCTAGAGAAAGTGGGACAAGATGATGCATACGCACTACCGTGGTCAGCATTCAAGCACTTGATGAACGAGAAGTACCGTCCCAGAACCGAGGTCAATAAGCTCAAGACAGAACTTAGAGGGTTACGAACCCAAGGATTTGATATTACCACGTACGAAAGACGATTCACAGAATTGTGCCTATTGTGTCCGGGAGCGTTCGAAGATGAGGAAGAGAAGATCGACGCGTTTGTGAAAGGATTACCGAAAAGAATCCAAGAAGATATAAGTTCACACGAGCCCGCCTCCATACAACAGGCATGTAGAATGGCTCACAAACTAGTGAACCAGATTGAGGAAAGAATTAAAGAACAGACAGCTGAAGAGGCCAATGTGAAGCAAGTCAAAAGAAAGTGGGAGGAAAACGGTGATAAGAATCACCAATACAACAACAACAGCAATTACAATAATAATCGCAACAATTATCCCAACAATCGCAACATCAATCGCAACTATAACAAACTGCCCAACAACAACAACAATAACAACAACAACAACAACAACAACAACAACAACAACAACAACAACAACAACAACAACAACAACAACAACAACAACAACAACAACAACAACAACAACAACAACAACAACAACAACAGCAACTACAACAATCATCCCAACAACAATAACACCCGCAACAACAACAACAATCAGAAGCAGCTATGCCAAAGGTGTGAAAAGTATCATTCGAGGTTCTGCACTAAATTTTGCAACAAGTGTAAAAGAAATGGTCATAGCGCGGCGAAGTGTGAGGTCTACGGACCAGGGTTTAACAGAACGAAAGGAACAAATGGTGTCGGAACGAGTAATGGCGGAGCAAGTAGTGTCGGAGCAAGTTATGCCAATGTAGTTTGTTATAAATGTGGAAAACCGGGCCACATTATTAGAAATTACCCGAACCAGGAGAACACGAATGGACAAGGCCGCAGAAGAGTTTTCAATATTAATGCGGCAGAGGCACAGGAAGACCCGGAGCTTGTTATGGGTACGTTTCTTATTGACAATAAATCTGCTTACGTTTTATTTGATTCGAGTGCGGATAGAAGCTATATGAGTAGAGATTTTTGTGCTAAATTAAGTTGTCCATTGACGCCTTTGGATAGTAAATTTTTACTCGAATTAGCAAATGGTAAATTAATTTCAGCAGATAATATATGTCGGAATCGAGAAATTAAACTGGTTAGCGAAACATTTAAGATTGATTTGATACCAATAGAGTTAGGGAGTTTTGATGTGATAATCGGTATGGACTGGTTGAAAGAAGTGAAAGCAGAGATCGTTTGTTACAAAAATGCAATTCGCATTATACGAGAAAAAGGAAAACCCTTAATGGTGTACGGAGAAAAGGGCAACACGAAGCTACATCTTATTAGTAATTTGAAGGCACAAAAACTAATAAGAAAAGGTTGCTATGCTGTTCTAGCACACGTCGAGAAAGTACAAACTGAAGAAAAGAGCATCAATGATGTTCCCATTGCAAAAGAATTTCTCGATGTATTTCCGAAAGAATTACCGGGATTACCCCCACATCGATCCGTTGAATTTCAAATAGATCTTGTACCAGGAGCTGCACCAATAGCTAGTGCTCCTTACAGACTCGCACCCAGCGAGATGAAAGAACTGCAAAGCCAATTACAAGAACTTTTAGAGCGTGGTTTCATTCGACCAAGCACATCACCGTGGGGAGCTCCTGTTTTGTTTGTCAAGAAGAAAGATGGTACATTCAGGTTGTGTATCGACTACCGAGAGTTGAACAAACTTACCATCAAGAACCGCTACCCACTACCGAGAATCGATGACTTATTTGATCAACTACAAGGCTCGTCTGTTTATTCAAAGATTGACTTACGTTCCGGGTATCATCAAATGCGGGTGAAAGAAGATGATATTCCAAAGACTGCTTTCAGAACACGTTACGGTCATTACGAGTTTATGGTCATGCCGTTTGGTTTAACTAATGCACCAGCTGTGTTCATGGACCTTATGAACCGAGTGTGTGGACCATACCTTGACAAGTTTGTCATTGTTTTCATTGATGACATACTTATTTACTCAAAGAATGACCAAGAACACGGTGAACATTTGAGAAAGGTGTTAGAAGTATTGAGGAACGAAGAATTGTACGCTAAGTTTTCAAAGTGTGCATTTTGGTTGGAAGAAGTTCAATTCCTCGGTCACATAGTGAACAAAGAAGGTATTAAGGTGGATCCGGCAAAGATAGAAACTGTTGAAAAGTGGGAAACCCCGAAAACTCCGAAACACATACGCCAGTTTTTAGGACTAGCTGGTTACTACAGAAGGTTCATCCAAGACTTTTCCAGAATAGCAAAACCCTTGACTGCATTAACGCATAAAGGGAAGAAATTTTAATGGAATGATGAACAAGAGAAAGCGTTTCAGTTATTGAAGAAAAAGCTAACTACAGCACCTATATTGTCATTGCCTGAAGGGAATGATGATTTTGTGATTTATTGTGACGCATCAAAGCAAGGTCTCGGTTGTGTATTAATGCAACGAACGAAGGTGATTGCTTATGCGTCTAGAAAATTGAAGATTTACGAACAAAATTATACGACGCATGATTTGGAATTAGGCGCGGTTGTTTTTGCATTGAAGACTTGGAGGCACTACTTATATGGGGTCAAAAGTATTATATATACTGACCACAAAAGTCTTCAACACATATTTAATCAGAAACAACTGAATATGAGGCAGCGTAGGTGGATTGAATTATTGAATGATTACGACTTTGAGATTCGTTACCACCCTGGGAAGGCAAATGTGGTAGCCGATGCCTTGAGCAGGAAGGACAGAGAACCCATTCGAGTAAAATCTATGAATATAATGATTCATAATAACCTTACTACTCAAATAAAGGAGGCGCAACAAGGAGTTTTAAAAGAGGGAAATTTAAAGGATGAAATACCCAAAGGATCGGAGAAGCATCTTAATATTCGGGAAGACGGAACCCGGTATAGGGCTGAAAGAATTTGGGTACCAAAATTTGGAGATATGAGAGAAATGGTACTTAGAGAAGCTCATAAAACCAGATACTCAATACATCCTGGAACGGGGAAGATGTACAAGGATCTTAAGAAACATTTTTGGTGGCCAGGTATGAAAGCCGATATTGCTAAATATGTAGGAGAATGTTTGACGTGTTCTAAGGTCAAAGCTGAACATCAGAAACCATCAGGTCTACTACAACAACCTGAAATTCCGGAATGGAAATGGGAAAACATTACCATGGATTTCATTACTAAATTGCCAAGGACTGCAAGTGGTTATGATACTATTTGGGTAATAGTTGATCGTCTCACCAAGTCAGCACACTTCCTGCCAATAAGAGAAGATGACAATATGGAGAAGTTAGCACGACTGTATTTGAAGGAAGTCGTCTCCAGACATGGAATACCAATCTCTATTATCTCTGATAGGGATGGCAGATTTATTTCAAGATTCTGGCAGACATTACAACAAGCATTGGGAACTCGTCTAGACATGAGTACTGCCTATCATCCACAAACTGATGGGCAGAGTGAAAGGATGATACAAACGCTTGAAGACATGCTACGAGCTTGTGTTATTGATTTCGGAAACAGTTGGGATCGACATCTACCGTTAGCAGAATTTTCCTACAACAACAGCTACCATTCAAGCATTGAGATGGCGCCGTTTGAAGCACTTTATGATAGAAAGTGCAGGTCTCCGATTTGTTGGAGTGAAGTAGGGGATAGACAGATTACGGGTCTGGAGATAATACAAGAAACTACCGAGAAAATCATCCAAATTCAACAAAGATTGAAAACCGCCCAGAGTCGACAAAAGAGCTACGCGGACAGTAAAAGAAAAGATATAGAGTTTGAAATTGGAGAAATGGTCATTCTTAAGGTTTCACCTTGGAAAGGCATTGTTCGATTTGGTAAACGGGGGAAACTAAATCCAAGGTACATTGGACCATTCAAGATTATAGATCGTGTCGGACCAGTAGCTTACCAACTGGAGCTACCTCAACAACTCGCGGTTGTACATAACACTTTCCACATCTCAAATTTGAAGAAATGTTTTGCTAAAGAAGATCTCACTATTCCGTTAGACGAAATCCAAATCAATGAAAAACTTCAATTCATTGAAGAACCCATCAAAATAATGGATCGTGGGGTTAAGAGACTTAAACAAAATAAGATACCGATTGTTAAGGTTTGATGGAATGCTCGTAGAGGACCCGAGTTCACCTGAGAGCGTGAAGATCAGATGAAGAAGAAATACCCGCATTTATTTCCAGAAGATACGTCAACACCTCCAACTGCTTAAAATTTCGGGACGAAATTTATTTAACGGGTAGGTACTGTAGTGACCCGAACTTTTCCATGTTTATATATATATTAAATGAAATTGTTATTTACATGATTAAGTGTTTCCAACATGTTAAGTAATCAAACTTGTTAAGACTTGATTAATTGAAATAGGTTTCATATAGACAATTGACCACCCAAGTTGACCGGTGATTCACGAACGTTAAAACTTGTAAAAACTATACGATGACATATATATGGTTATATATATAGTTAACATGATTTTATTATAAGTATGTATCTCATTAGGTATTTTAACAATGAGTTATATACATAAAAATGAGACTATTAATTTAAGAAACTCGAAAACGATATATATAACGATTATCGTTATAACAACGTCTTACTAGGTACATATGAATCATATTAAGATATTGAAACACTTGGTTAATTATGTTAAATGATAAGTAAATATATTATTAAGTGTATTAACAATGAAATACATATGTAAAAATAAGACTACTAACTTAATGATTTCGAAACGAGACATATATGTAACGATTATCGTTGTAACGACATTTAACTGTATATATATCATACTAAGATATATTATATATCATAATATCATGATAATATAACAATTTAACATCTCATTTATTATAATAAACAATGGGTTAACAACATTCCACAAGATCGTTAACCTAAAGGTTTCAAAACAACGTTTACATGTAACGACTAACGATGACTTAACGACTCAGTTAAAATGTATATACATGTAGTGTTTTAATATGTATTTATACACTTTTGAAAGACTTCAATACACTTATCAAAATACTTCTACTTAACAAAAATGCTTACAATTACATCCTCGTTCAGTTTCATTAACAATTCTACTCGTATGCACCCGTATTCGTACTCGTACAATACACAGCTTTTAGATGTATGTACTATTGGTATATATACTCCAATGATCAGCTCTTAGCAGCCCATGTGAGTCACCTAACACATGTGGGAACCATCATTTGGCAACTAGCATGAAATATCTCATAAAATTACAAAAATATGAGTAATCATTCATGACTTATTTACATGAAAACAAAATTACATATCCTTTACATCTAATCCATACACCAACGACCAAAAACACCTACAAACACTTTCATTCTTCAATTTTCTTCATCTAATTGATCTCTCTCAAGTTCTATCTTCAAGTTCTAAGTGTTCTTCATAAATTTTACAAGTTCTAGTTACATAAAATCAAGAATACTTTCAAGTTTGCTAGCTCACTTCCAATCTTGTAAGGTGATCATCCAACCTCAAGAAATCTTTGTTTCTTACAGTAGGTTATCACTATAATACAAGGTAATAATCATATTCAAACTTTGGTTCAATTTCTATAACTATGACAATCTTATTTCAAGTGATGATCTTACTTGAACTTGTTTTCGTGTCATGATTCTGCTTCAAGAACTTCGAGCCATCCAAGGATCCGTTGAAGCTAGATCTATTTTTCTCTTTTCCAGTAGGTTTATCCAAGGAACTTAAGGTAGTAATGATGTTCATAACATCATTCGATTCATACATATAAAGCTATCTTATTCGAAGGTTTAAACTTGTAATCACTAGAACATAGTTTAGTTAATTCTAAGCTTGTTCGCAAACAAAAGTTAATCCTTCTAACTTGACTTTTAAAATCAACTAAACACATGTTCTATATCTATATGATATGCTAACTTAATGATTTAAAACCTGGAAACACGAAAAACACCGTAAAACCGGATTTACGCCGTCGTAGTAACACCGCGGGCTGTTTTGGGTTAGTTAATTAAAAACTATGATAAACTTTGATTTAAAATTTTTTATTCTAGGAAAACGATTTTTATTATGAACATGAAACTATATCCAAAAATTATGGTTAAACTCAAAGTGGAAGTATGTTTTCTAAAATGGTCATCTAGACGTCGTTATTTCGACTGAAATGACTACCTTTACAAAAACGACTTGTAACTTATTTTTCCGACTATAAACCTATACTTTTTCTATTTTGATTCATAAAATAGAGTTCAATATGAAACCATATCAATTTGATTCACTCAAAACGGATTTAAAATGAAGAAGTTATGGGTAAAACAAGATTGGATAATTTTTCTCATTTTAGCTACGTGAAAATTGGTAACAAATCTATTCCAACCTTAACTTAATCAACTTGCATTGTATATTATGTAATCTTGAGATACCATAGACACGTATACAATGTTTCGACCTATCATGTCGATACATCTATATATATTTCGGAACAACCATAGACACTCTATATGTGAATGTTGGAGTTAGCTATACAGGGTTGAGGTTGATTCCAAAATATATATAGTTTGAGTTGTGATCAATACTGAGATACGTATACACTGGGTCGTGGATTGATTCAAGATAATATTTATCGATTTATTTCTGTACATCTAACTGTGGACAACTAGTTGTAGGTTACTAACGAGGACAGCTGACTTAATAAACTTAAAACATCAAAATATATTAAAAGTGTTGTAAATATATTTTGAACATACTTTGATATATATGTATATATTGTTATAGGTTCGTGAAACAACCAGTGGACAAGTCTTACTTCCCGACGAAGTAAAAATCTGTGAAAGTGAGTTATAGTCCCACTTTTAAAATCTAATATTTTTGGGATGAGAATACATGCAGGTTTTATAAATGATTTACAAAATAGACACAAGTACGTGAAACTACATTCTATGGTTGAATTATCGAAATCGAATATGCCCCTTTTTATTAAGTCTGGTAATCTAAGAATTAGGGAACAGACACCCTAATTGACGCGAATCCTAAAGATAGATCTATTGGGCCTAACAAACCCCATCCAAAGTACCGGATGCTTTAGTACTTCGAAATTTATATCATATCCGAAGGGTGTCCCGGAATGATGGGGATATTCTTATATATGCATCTTGTTAATGTCGGTTACCAGGTGTTCACCATATGAATGATTTTTATCTCTATGTATGGGATGTGTATTGAAATATGAAATCTTGTGGTCTATTGTTATGATTTGATATATATAGGTTAAACCTATAACTCACCAACATTTTTGTTGACGTTTAAAGCATGTTTATTCTCAGGTGAACACTAAGAGCTTCCGCTGTTGCATACTAAAATAAAGACAAGATTTGGAGTCCATGTTTGTATGATATTGTGTAAAAACTGCATTCAAGAAACTAATTTCGATGTAACATATTTGTATTGTAAACCATTATGTAATGGTCGTGTGTAAACAGGATATTTTAGATTATCATTATTTCATAATCTACGTAAAGCTTTTTAAACCTTTATTTATGAAATAAAGGTTATGGTTTGTTTTAAAAATGAATGCAGTCTTTGAAAAACGTCTCATATAGAGGTCAAAATCTCGCAACGAAATCAATTAATATGGAACGTTTTTAATCAATAAGAACGGGATATTTCAATATTTAGTCCAACATCACGATTACTTCGACTTAAATAAGCATAATAATAACTTAGTTAAATGACATTAATTTAAAAAGGAAGAACATAGCTTACAGTAATTATTTATAGCGTAGCGTTACCCGGACAGAGTTTTGACTTTAAAACCCGTAAAACATTTCTTACAATAACCCAACTAAACCATAACTTATTATTAATCTTAATTATAATTAAAATTATAATTATAAATATATATTACATAGAGAGAAAGAAAGATTGAAAAAGGTGTAATTCATTCGGCAGAAATCGCTGGTTATTTATAGACCTGACCTGAAACTGAGGCCCATGCGATCACATGGATTCTCAGTGTTATTCACATGCGATTGCATGGCCAGTCTGGCCATGCCCAATTGCTTCCAAAACGTGGGCGGCTGCTGATTTAATTAATATATAATATAATATATATATATATTATATTATATTCTTATGCATAGTAGACTTGTAATTTTAGGTCCGTTGACTCGCGCGTTGATGCTCGGTTTATGTCTCGATTCCGTATTTTCGAAAGTCCTTTCGTATGCTTAGATATCTTGTACTTTTTGTTCCGCGACTTGTACTCTTATCAATATTTAGACGTTAATTATCAATAATTGGAACCACTTGGAGTTTAACTTGTACATTTGAACTTTTTGGTCATTTGCGTCTTCAAATCGTCGTTTTCTTCTTTTGTCTTCGCACTTATTTATTTAAACGAATATTACATAAAAATAGAACAATTGCAACTAAAAGCTTTACATATTGGAAGGATATTGCACCTAAATATATGTTCATTTGGAGCACTATCAAGGGCGAACAAAAAACGAACAATTCGAACAAAAAAGTGATATTCGAACAAAAAAAAGACGGGCGAACAAATTTGTGTTCTACATTTTTGATAGTCGAACAAAAAAATGTAGAACACACGGGTAGTCGAACAAAAATGCTGATATTCGAACAAAAATGTGTTCTACATTTTGAAATTCGAACAAAAAAAAAATTTGCTCGACTATTAATTTTTTGTTCGTCCGTGTTTTTGATTTTTGCTCGAATTTCTTTTTTTTTCTCGCCCGTGCACCTTTTTTGCTCGAATTTCAGTGAATTTGGAGTGTTTTTGGAGTTCCTAGAGTTCTCACACTAAAAAAGTTCTCACTGGATCCTCTCCGTATATATATATATATATATATATATATATATATATATATATATATATATATATATATATATATATATATATATATATATATAGTGGTAGGATCAAGAGGAAAGTAACCATTCGGGGGGAGGCAAAAACTTTTTTTTTCGTTTTTTGAAAAAACTTTGTTCACGAACATTATAGATGAGATGAAAATATGAACATTTAGTAGAGACACTTTGTGATAAATGTTTTTATTTTGGCGGGAAAACGCTCGAAGAAGTAATATATAACAATTATCGTGTTTTTCGAGCGTATTTTGAGGTTTTAGCTATTGGGGTTTAGATATTAGGGTTTAGATATTAGGGTTTATAGGGTTTAGATATTAGGGTTTAGAAATTTAGGGTTTATGGTTTAGATTTAGGGTTTAGATTTAGGATTTAGATTGAGTTTTTAACACGAACGGTTTAGAGTTTAGGGTTTAGGGTTTAGGGTTTAGTGTTTTGGGTTTATGGAATAAACTCAAAACACCAAACCCTAAACCCTAAACCCTAAACTCTAAATCGGGATAAATTTTACTTCACAAAACATGAAAAAAAAAACCTTCATATTCTTCACGAACAATATTATCTTGAATGTTATTTTTGTCGATCGTTTTCCCGCCTAAATAATAACATTCATCACGAAGTGTCTCTTCTAAATGTTCATATTTTCGTGTGATCTTGATGCCGGAAAAAAAAATTTCAAAAAAACGAAATTTTTTTTTTTTTTTTTGCTTCCCCCCGCTTCCCCCCGATTGGTTACTTCCCCATTGATCCTGCCCATATATATATATATATATATATATATATATATATATATATATATATATATATATATATATATATATATATATATATATATATATATATATATATATATATATATATATATAATTTAACGAAAATAATCATAACAAGTCGATTTATACTCAATTTTTGATTTTAAATCGGTTTTTCGTATATATATATATATATATATATATATATATATATATATATATATACGAAAAACCTATTTAAAATCAAAAATTGAGTATAAATCGACTTGTTATGATTATTTTCGTTAAATTATGAATTTTTTACTTTTTGTTGTTTTAACCGAAATCAAATTCCATTTTGGATTTCTGTTTTCATTTTTGTCTAAAAAATTTTCAAAATCGAACAAATCGAACCGGATAAACCGAGAAAACCGAAAACCAAACCAATTAACACCTCGTGAACACCTAAATACACCTTGTAAAAATTAATTCACATGAGTAATAGATATCATTCAGCAATGGATTAGCAGTGATGAAATCATCAGCAGAATTATTATATAACTAACTGCTCATCCATGATCATCATGAATTCTTCACATAAGCACAGATTATGAACTAACAACTAGTATCATCAAAGCATAATATTGAATTCTCTTTGAACAAGAAACTGAATTTAGTGTTTAGATTTGAAGATAAGAGCAGTATTTTTTCACGGTGAATTTTATTGTAAAGTTAAACAAATTAGGCCGTGAGAAGAATCAAGTGGTTAATTGAGCGAGTTTGATGATTCGTTAGCTTATGTGATCATAAAGTGTATCTGTAATCTTGAATTCGTTTGATTTTGAGGTAAGAACAACATATGAATCGGTTGAGTTTTCTTAAGAGGTCAACAATCGAACAAATACTTAAAAATGTAAACTTACATAAAAAAAAAATATAAGGTAAATTATTAAAACTATTGCAAGACTTCTTTCTGCACGACATTGAGTAGTTTCATATGGAGTACCTTTTTGGAACATCCAAATCTCATGACAAAAGTTGATCACCACCCGTTCTCATTACCATTCCTTGTATGACCTATTGAATGTACGGCTCACTGAATATAGTCTGAAATGGCTCTCCTACAATAAGTGAATAACCTCATCAGATTCATTACAAGTGATTAACCTAGTTTTATGAGCCCGTGCGTTGCACGGAAATTGTATAAATTAGTTTTCAATAGCGTCGGTATTGATAGTAAGCAAATGTATAATACACTTTTAATGACAAAAAAAAAATGTCCCTTATTGTATACATTAACCTAGTTTTGACTTATCAGAACAAATGTCCCTGCATCCATCCACTAAAAATCAAAAAAGGGTTCATATTTTCTCATTTAGTGATGACCAAAATTAACATTTTGTCACCCATCAACATGCAAACACCATCAGAGGATAAGAGGCACTTACATTGACACCATTAAACAAAGACGTAATCGAACATTGTGCTTCAATACAGTCTCCAGGGCCCGACAAGTTCAATAATTGTTTATAACAATAGAAAAACAGTAGATGGGTCAACATTGCCATACAAAACAGATAATCAAGCCAGTCACATGGCAGTAAACATTAAATGAGTACATATTATAATTCTAACTTAACCTCTATTAATTTCTAAATCCACATTGAATTATGCAAAGGCGCAAAGCTATAAAGAAAAAAAGAAAAAAAGAAAAAAAAAAGAGACTCATAAGGAAAGAACCTGAGATGTTGATATGTATAAAAAAAAGTTTCAATCTAGATACAGATTTCCTATAAAGACCAGCTTCATAGATTTGTAAACTCAAAAGATGAATGGAAAAAGGAAAGGTTATAGGTACCTGAGCAGAAACAACTTAGATTCTTCCTTCTGAACCTGTCATTTCCTTTGAGTCGATATGAAATTGATCTTTGCATCAATCTTCGCCAGTGGTGATATGGTAACCTGTAAAAGTTGCATATGTGAAAGCGAATCCCTTTTGTGAAATATGTGAACGGCTAAAACAATCACAACTCTGCTATACAAATGATTCAAACCTTTTTTTATATCCGTCCATGCTTGTTCCTATCTCTATTCACCTTCATCACCAGGCAATGACATGTTCGAGCCTTGTAGTGTGGTTTTCATAAAGCGGTTTGTTCGGGTCACTTTTTAATCTATAAATTTATAGTAGGAAATGTGGTTAAGCATATGATTGTTCCCTACACCCATCTTTGGACTTGTGTACACGTGAGTTGAAAGCGGGCTGGAAAAACAGTTTTGACTCGGTGACAAACTTTCTTGCTCCTGCTACTATTTTTTTAGACTGCGTCGACTCTGCAGTAGCACGAAATGGAATCAACCTGAAACCTAGTACCATTTTGAGAGATAAATATGTTGCTTTCGGTCACCATAAGCATATGTAATAAGTATTTCAAGATAACGTAAATATACAGTGACCATTTCACAAGTAAATGAGTCAAACAACAAATGCACATAAACTAATCATCATTAATATATAAAAAGTTGTAGAATTAAGAGAAAATTGGATAAATGGTCCCTGATGTTCATTTTCGAGGTTCGTGGTCCTTGTGGTTTACATGTCCGGTGTAAATGGTCCCAATTTCTGACGGCCGTTTATTTCTTCCGTCAAGTGGAAACACGTGACAAACACGTGATGGGTAAAATCATCCGTTTACATTCTTCTTTTAAGAGAAAATTGGACCATTGGACCCTGTGGTTTACATGAAATGGGGTATTTGGTCCATGAACTTCAAAATTAAAAAATGATGATTTTTACCCATTTTATTCGTCATTTTTACCCATCACATGTTTTAAAATAAAAAAAGAAAACACTAACATCAATCAATCGAAAAGTTTATAATCAAATCCAAATTGGAAACTAAAAATTAAAAAATGCAACTTGATATCCTGTAATTTATATATCGTAAAATAAAGCATCGAATAAAATGAATTTGATATATAACACAAATAAAACCTTTCAAAACCAAGAATTCAGAGCGGTGGCGGTGGTGGTGAAGTCTTCAGCGAAATCATGAGTTCTTCACGAATTCAATATATGGACTTGGTGAAATGAAATCATGACTTCTATTGGTAAAAAATGAAGGTTAAAAAAAATATAATTATAAGAAATGAAATCAAGCTGGTTACGGATTAAAAATGGTGTGCAGATGGAGATGTATGTTTATGTTTAACTTCATCGTCCCTCATCTACTATCATCGTCATCTTCATCACGGGGTTCATTGACATATCAGAAGTGGATTTCCTTTGCAGATCTAGTTTCCTTTGTAGAACTGGGTTTCCTTTGCAGATCTGTATCAGGTGTTTGATTAGGGATGATTAGGGTTCCTTCGTAGATCTGTACTTGAGGTATTTGATTAGGAATGATTTTGGTTTCCTTTGCAAATTTGGAAATTACTAATAAATCTGCCTATGAGTTTGGTTTCGTTCTACATATTCAAATCTAATTCCGACACATTCAAGCTCAAATTCCGACGAAACGCATTCAAACCCAAACTCCGATGCATAAAATTCAATAAATTAACAACCTTCCGATTCAATAAATTGATGTTAGTGTTTTTTTATTTTATTTTGAAACATGTGATGGGTAAAAATGACGAATAAATGGGTAAAAATCGTCATTTTTTTAATTTTGAAGTTTAGGGATCAAATACCCCATTTCATGTAAACCACAGGGACCAATGGTCCAATGTCTATTAAAAGAAGAATGTAAACGGACGATTTTACCCATCACGTGTTTGTCACGTGTTTCCATTTGACGGAAGAAATAAACGGCCGTCAGAAATTGGGACCATTTACACCGAACATGTAAACCACAAGGACCACGACCCTCGAAAATGAACATCAGGGACCATTTACCCCATTTCATATAAACCACAGGGACCATTTATCCAATTTTCTCTAGAATTAATATATCATAGATGTCATGCTGCTTATCTCCTCTATAAAATTGAATTTGTGGTAGATGATTCTGAAACCCAACTTGTGTGGTGCACTATGAGTTTGTTTTAAGTTGTCAATTAGACGTGGCTGAATGATTTGACCAAGCAAAATAGATAACACATAGATCCAATGTGTGATTTTAACCACTTTATGTGTCAGTTTTTGGCTTATTTTTTCTATGTATCTACTACGTATGTTATTTGTAGCATTGGATTTATGTTGAGACAAACTAATATTGTTTTAGTTTATAAAGTCGAATGATTAATGAAATTAATATAAACACATGTGAATAAGAGGGTACCTGGTCATCTGCAACTATGAGTCCCAAAGTAGGTAGACCAGAATCAAATTCTATGAATCTATTCTGCTAATAATCTCCATCTTGAGAAGATTAACCCCTATGCCAATGTTAACCATTCTTGGAATGATTTCTCTAATCATCAACACATCTGAAGCCATTACTAACAATGAACACAATATAAGTATAAATTCGAATACAGAGAGTTATAGGTATGATTATAACGATGAACACAAATATTCAGTTGCATAAATTTTCAATAAAAAAAAACTGAACGATGAGTTCATTGTTAAAGTTAACACAAATTTGATTCCGTGATCGATATAACAAACCTGTACACAAATCGTGTTGTTGCAATTTTGAATCTGCCGTTAAAGCTTCCAAATAACACTGTCAAATATAATAGCCAACAACAACATAAATTGAAAAGACAAAATTGCTGAAATAGTCCCTGTGGTTTGTACCAAAACGCTGATTTAGTCCCCGTGGTTTGTTTTTGATGGATTTCGTCCTCGTGGTATGTCAATGTTGCTGATTTAGTCCCTATTTCTGACGGAGGTTAAATATTTCCGTTAACTTGAATCATGTGCCATGCACACGAGGGTAAATTAGTAATTTTAAATCTCCTCTTTCAACTTGCCAATCTTCATCCTTATCTAAACCTAAAATCATGTGTGTTCTTCCGCAAAATTAAAATCACTACAAATCTAAAATCAAACTTAAATTTCTTCTCCATTTTCATACTCTTTCATCTTCTTTCATCTCATAATTCTTCTCCATTTTCTTTCATATTCTTTCTTTTCTCAAAACATGAACCCTAACTGAATCAAACTCAAATTAGTTCCACCTCGTCCTTAGTGTCTGATGTTGGAATCACATATTATTTCGACAACTATTTTTTGAACAAACATAAACACATACAGATTCAGAACACCATAATAACAAAACACCCTTTTGGAAAACTAAAATTCTATTATAATAAAATATAAGCAATACATTTAATATGTACAATCGGAACAATGAAGCACATATTCATCATCGTCATCGATTCATCTTCATCATCGGACCACCACCACCAGATCTAGACCATCGTCGCCGCCGTCTCCGGATCTAGATTGACCACTGTGGCCGTCGCCGTCACCCTACCTGTTATCGCCATTGCCATAGCCACCATCGAGGTCGAATTCAAAGAATTAAACACGCATAAGTGATTACGCTTGGATATGATTTTTGGATCTGAATTGAAAAACGAAGTGATGACAACCTTTTTTTTTTCTTTTTGAATCTGTTTTTTTCTGATTTTCGGAGCAGATGCGTAAGTCCATCAGATGCATTTTAGAAGGATGAAATAAAGACTGGAATTGATTTGGGTAAATGGGTTTTATTACTAAAAAAGTAAATGGTGTTAATTTGGGGAAATGGGTTTTTATCAAGGAAAAGAGAAATTAGATGAAAAGGAAAAAAGTAGAGGTAAGGTTGTTAAGTTGTAATCTTTAAATACATAGGTTGTATTTTGATTGAAGTGATGTGAATTTAGTTGATTGATCTAGTAATTTTAATTTGATTTTAGTTTTTTGAGTTTTGAATGATGTTGATTTGGGGAAGATGATGATAAGTGATGAAGTTTCTTAAAGGAAAGACAAACCACAGGACCATATTAGAAAATTTATCCAAAGAAAAAGGTAAAAGGATGTTTTTCCTCATGTTCGTGGCATGTGATTGGAGTTTACGGAATTTTCTAACGTCCGTTGAAAATAGGGACTAAATCAGCAACACTGACATACCACGAGGACGAAATACGTCAAAACAAAAACCTCAGGGACTAAACCAGCATTTTCGTACAAATCACAGGGACCATTTTAGCAATTTTTCATTGTAAAAACAGAGATGTCAATTGGATAATTTTTACCTCTGGGTTTTTCAATCGATTTGTCCGTCCTAATCATGGGAAAACCTTGAAACCCTAATTTTAAAAAATTATCTCTACCAAAAGAAAATCACAACGAAAAAGAAAAACATGCATATAAGAAATGCAGGTTAAGAAATTTGAGATTCCAAATCAAAAAAAAAAAAAAAAAAAAAAAATTGAAATTTGAGATTCCAAAACTAAAAAAAAGTATCTGCATTTGTGAAACCCTAGTTTTGCGTTTTTCAATCGGATTCAGATGCCAAAAAAAAGAAACGCGGGTACGGAACCCTAATTTCACGTGTGTAGATGATGATAAAATAGATTCAATCAATAAAATAGATTCGATCGTATGTTATAGTTCGATTTAGATTGCTAATCGAGATCGAACAATAAGCATAAACTGATAACTCAAAAACTAGAAGAAAAAAACTAGAACAGAGTCACGAATT
Organism: Rutidosis leptorrhynchoides; assembly: GCF_046630445.1. Classification (NCBI taxonomy): domain Eukaryota; kingdom Viridiplantae; phylum Streptophyta; class Magnoliopsida; order Asterales; family Asteraceae; genus Rutidosis; species Rutidosis leptorrhynchoides. The sequence goes on from NC_092339.1 coordinate 203,420,914, forward strand.
GTATGCTTTATTGATTGCTACAATTGATTACAGTTATAACTGAAACTGAGTACAATCGTATAACTGAATATAGAGAGAAAAGGGAGAAATGATCAACTGATCTAGGATTCAAAACTAATTTCTAACTAACAGATAGTTATATTTATACTGAATTAGGAACCTAAATCTGTAACGACCCGGAAATTTCCAACCAAATTTAAACCTTATTCTTTATATGTTTCCGACACGATAAGCAAAAATCTGTAATATTGAGTCTCGAAAGTTCTGAAATCAAATACCCTTTTGACTAGGCTCGACGATTCACGAACAATTAATTGTAAATATATATGTGTATGTATATATAAATAATAATTCGAAATATAATTTGAAGTATTATATGATGTTGTTATTAAAATATAATAAAAAAATAAAAATAAGATATTATAATAATTATTATTTAAAATATATCTCTATATATAAAGTATTATTAAATGGATAATATATTTACACATGGAGATAAGATGGATAACAACCAAACCCACTTGCTTTCTTTTGTCATTTAAGTTGGCATCTTGTCACCAAACATTATTCTCTACTTACTATTTTATACAGATTAATGGTATTAAGTTATATTATTATCACATTAGATTTTGATAATTTTGAGTGTACATGACGCATACAACTAGACAACATATCACGGGATCTTTTAATTTCTTGTTTCCACGTTAACAAATTTTTTTAATTCTTTTCTTTTCACTTTTTGCATGTGGGATGTTTATATGTATATTTAGTGCATAATTGATTGGGGTATAAAAATCTATATCATTCTGTCTAGTCAAAAACAAGAAGCACCTCATTATATTTTCTTTCTATTCGATGGACCCTGGTTTGGTCTTTTCTATTTAACCAACGAAATGAATCATCGTCATTTACTAGCTTAAATATCATATAACTCATTTCTCTCTCTCACTCTCTCATCTTTATTCAAAAATCATCCCCTCTCCAACACAAATTTCATGATTCAGTGGTAATCACCTTAATATCACCAAGTTTAAACATCAACCGAACATCCTCATCACTACCCATTATGCTACTGTACAACGAACCAGAACTCGTTATCTTTCTATTTTCTATGCTTTCTTTATTCATACTAGCATTAATATATTTAAAAAGCACTCCTTTTATACCATATAGGTTAGAAGGTTGCACACACCTCCGTCACCCTATAAACACACCGCCACCATCACCACCACCGAGACTTTAACCATCGTCACCCTCTTTCCACCATAAACCACCACGAGTCACCACTTTCATCATCTTTGTTCACCTCTCTTCAACCACCACTAACCTCACCACCAACAAGACACCGAACAGTCACCAGCTACTATATGTTCTTCTGTTTCGACAATCAACACCACGACAACCATTGCTATTTTTATTTTATTTTTTTTCTTTTTCCTGTTTACAGCCACCATGACCAACTACAATATTTTTCTGTTTCTGTTTCGAAGTCACACACTTTTAGATCCTACTTGCATCAATTGAGAACATATGCTGCGTGTTTTATTCAAGCTGTCATCCAAATCACCAAAATCCAACGAAGACCCAATTGTTTCTCTTTCTCTTTACAGCTACTACCACTTCGTTTCTTTGTTTCTAATCTGTTGTGAACCGAAACTCAACCCACACATTTAGCTATTGTTAGTATCTATTTCTCCTGCAAACAAACCCCGAAATCAAACAAACCTACAACCGATACCCTTCACCTGTTCTTGTTCGAAGACCCAAATACAACCAACCATCGAAACTCATTTAATTATTGTTAAGAAGCGATGATACCTGATGATGAGAGAGACGATGATAGTCATGGAGATAAAGAATAGAAGTAGAGGATGCCTGCGTTTTATTATTCCTGCTTTTGTTGAAGACAGACCCAAAAACCCCACAATCCACTATCATCGATTCAAATAAAAAAAAAATATATAATTGACAGGTTGTAGCCACGTACTGGTTGTGTTGTTCCCTATTTGAGATACCGACATTTTTTTTTATTATTCTCTTAATCATAAACCTACGGGCTGTGGATTTCTATAAGTTGAATTAGGATACCGATTTAATGGGTTTATCTTTGGGCCGAGATTTGTTTTGCTATTGGGCTGAAAATTTGATTAGATAATGATGAAGGTTAGAGGCGATAATGTTGATGATAAGAGAATCAGGAAAATGTTTATGGTTTGGTGTTTATTAAACAATTGATCACACAATTATTACCAAAATAGAACATTGGTTCAGTGGTTATGAGTAATTGTGTTTAAGCGAGAGGTTTTGGGTTCGAGTCTCATATGGAGTTTTTCTTTTTAGAAAACCAATTTAAAAGGGTATACATTTTTATTCTCCTTTCCATTATCATTATCATTATTAAAGTCTAATTATTTTCATTATTAAGGATTATTATAAAAAAATATTAATAAAACTATTATTATTATTATTAGTATCATTTGTAATAAAAAAAACTATCGTTCTTATAGGAAGTATCATTTTTATTATTATTATCATTATTAGAAAAATTATCATTTTCATTAAAATCATTATTTTTTTACCATCATTATTATTATTTTGACATTAATATCACTAATTTTATATTATTATTAGTATTATTATTATTAATACTAGTATCAATATTATTTTGTCAAATAACTAATAGATATATAAGACTATATTTACTACATATAACATAATTTTATTAATACTTTATAACAAATATTACTGAATATAACCAATTAGGTTATTAATGAAACACCTAATTAACATAACAATTAAATCACAATAATATATAAATTTGTTCAATTACCACTATATGTGTTAATATATATATTAATGATATAGGTTCGTGAATCGAAGGCCAACCTTATAATTTACCAATGGTGTTATATGTATTTTTACTACAAAATACAGTATGGTGAGTATATAGTCCCTTTTAAACTCTAAATATTTTGGGCTGAGAATACATGCACTGTTTTTATAAATGATTTACGTTATGGACACAAGTGATCTAAAATATAAATTCTACGTTGAGTTGTACCATGGCATATCTCTTTATACTTGGTAGCTAATATTTACGTGAGGAGCGTAAACGCGAATCCTGTTGATAGATCTATCGGGCCTGACAACCCCAACCGGGCTGGACGACCAGTTTTAAACGGTTGCACAGTACTTCGTTTCGTTACTACACTTGGTACGGTGTAGGGTTTATTTAAGAATATGCTGCTGTGATTTAAATGTTAAGTATGGTTACCAAGTGCTCAACGACTTTTTCATACACGAGGAGTGTATTATGTATAACATGAAATCTTGTGGTCCATAGTTATAACGCTGCTAGCATCAAACCTATATATCTCACCAACTTTATGTTGACGTTTTAAAGCATGTTTATTCTCAGGTACGTATAGAGTCTTCCGCTGTGCATTTGCTCAAATTAAAGATATTATTTGGAGTCGATCATCGCAATGAGACCAGATTGATGATTCCGTCCAGGGGGATAAGGACGGGGTTTGATAAAATCTAATACGCAACTTCTGTTAGTTTCACATCACGTATAGAGCATGTGCCAATAAGTAAAGTCCATAACAATCCCCCTTTGTTCAAATCATTCTTGACCTAAAAAATGGAATGAACTAACATCAATATCTTCAAAACAGTAACGTCTCTAGCAGTTGCAGTCCCCACTGCATTAACATGTTCAACATATGTGTATAAGTGTCCGCCATCAAATTTTCCTTTCAAGAGCAAACCAAATCGAAGCTCTGAAATCGAAAAGAGCAACTAAGAACCAACTTGGTATCGAGCAGCAACCTCAACAAGAACAATCCTACTACATTCTTGAAACCCATCTTTATTTTCCTCACAAACATTTTTCCAATACAATTCATATATTGTTTCATTATGACTATTAACCAACTTTAGAAATGAATGACTAACAAAAGCAACTTGAGCTTGTTTCACCCTATGATATGTTAGAAAATGGGTATGAATTGACTGCCTGGATTGATTCTTGAGTCTTGTGTTCACTTTCTCTATAAAGTATTTTGACCCAACGATTTCCTTGTGTAGTGACCCGAACTTTTCCATGTTTATATATATTAATTGAGATTGATATTTACATGATTAAATGTTTCCAACATGTTAAGCAATCAAACTTGTTAAGACTTGATTAATTGAAATATGTTTCATATAGACAATTGACCACCCAAGTTGACCGGCGATTCACGAACGTTAAAACTTGTAAAAACGACATGACGATATATATATGGATATACATATGGTTAACATGAGATTATGATAAGTAAGTATCTCCATAAGTATATTAACAATGAGTTATATACATATAAACAAGACTACTAACTTAGGGATTTCGAAACGAGACATATATGTAACGATTATCGTTGTAACGACATTTAAATGTATATATATCATATTAAGATATATTAATATATCATAATATCATGATAATATAATAATTTAACATCTCATTAGATATAATAAACAATGGGTTAACAACATTAATTGAGATCGTTAACTTAAAGGTTTCAAAACAACACTTACATGTAACGACTAACGATGACTTAACGACTCAGTTAAAATGTATATACATGTAGTGTATTTAGATGTATTAAAATACTTTTGGAAGACTTCAAGACATATATCAAAACACTCATACTTAACGAAAATGGTTACAGTTACTTTCTCATTCTTTTCTTTCATCAAGAATTCTAGTCGTATTCTTACCCGTATTATACACAGCTTCAAAATGTACTTACTATGGGTATATACCAATAGGAACTAGCATGGGATTCCACTCTTGATTATGTCATGTATGACTAATCAATTTTAACTTCTATCATGAGCTAGTCAACTAACTAGAACTCCTTTTAACCCCACTCACCACTCACCAATTACCACTCATCATTCACTCCATTTCACTTCCAATTCTCTTTCTAATTCTCTCTCAACACACACACACTATTATGAACGTATTTTTCCAGTAGTTAATCATCATCTTCATCAAAAATCACTTAAAGAATCAAGTTATAATCATCATAGGAAGAACACTTCAAGAACACTTCAAAAATCCCTTCAAGTTTACTAATTTACTTCCAAGCTTTCTAATCCATTCCAAGTAATCATCTAAGATCAAGAAACCTTTGTTATATAAAGTAGGTTATCTTTCTTATTCAAGGTAATATTCATATTCAAACTTTGATTCAATTTCTATAACTATAAACTATCTTAATTCGAGTAAAAATCTTACTTGAACTTGTTTTTGTGTCATGATCCTACTTCAAGAACTTTCAAGCCATCCAAGATCCTTTGAAGCTAGATCATTTCTTGTCACTTCCAGTAGGTTTACCTACTAAACTTGAGGTAGTAATGATGTTCATAACATCATTCGATTCATATATATAAAACTATCTTATTCGAAGGTTTAAACTCGTAATCACTAGAACATAGTTTAGTTAATTCTAAACTTGTTCGCAAACAAACGTTAATCCTTCTAACTTGACTTTTAAAATTAACTAAACACATGTTGTATATCTATATGATATACTAATTTAATGATTTAAAACCTGGAAACACGAAAAACACCGTAAAACCGGATTTACGCCGTCGTAGTAACACCGCGGGCTGTTTTGGGTTAGTTAATTAAAAACTATGATAAACTTTGATTTAAAAGTTGTTATTCTGAGAAAATGATTTTTATTATGAACATGAAACTATATCCAAAAATTATGGTTAAACTCAAAGTGGAAGTATGTTTTCTAAAATGGTCATCTAGACGTCGTTCTTTCGACTGAAATGACTACCTTTACAAAAACGACTTGTAATTTATTTTTCCGACTATAAACCTATACTTTTTCTGTTTAGATTCATAAAATATAGTTCAATATGAAACCATAGCAATTTGATTCACTCAAAACGGATTTAAAATGAAGAAGTTATGGGTAAAACAAGATTGGATAATTTTTCTCATTTTAGCTACGTGAAAATTGGTAACAAATCTATTCCAACCATAACTTAATCAACTTGTATTGTATATTATGTAATCTTGAGATACGATAGACACGTATACAATGTTTCGACCTATCATGTCGACACATCTATATATATTTCGGAACAACCATAGACACTCTATATGTGAATGTTGGAGTTAGCTATACAGGGTTGATGTTGATTCTAAAATATATATAGTTTGAGTTGTGATCAATACTGAGATACGTATACACTGGGTCGTGGATTGATTCAAGATAATATTTATCGATTTATTTCTGTACATCTAACTGTGGACAACTAGTTGTAGGTTACAAACGAGGACAGCTGACTTAATAACCTTAAAACATCAAAATATATTAAAAGTGTTGTAAATATATTTTGAACATACTTTAATATATATGTATATATTGTTATAGGTTCGTGAATCAATAGTGGCCAAGTCTTACTTCTCGACGAAGTAAAAATCTGTGAAAGTGAGTTATAGTCCCACTTTTAAAATCTAATATTTTTGGGATGAGAATACATGCAGGTTTTATAAATGATTTACAAAATAGACACAAGTACGTGAAACTACATTCTATGGTTGAATTATCAAAATTGAATATGCCCCTTTTTATTAAGTCTGGTAATCTAAGAATTAGGGAACAGACACCCTAATTGACGCGAATCCTAAAGATAGATCTATTGGGCCTAACAAACCCCATCCAAAGTACCGGATGCTTTAGTACTTCGAAATTTATATCATATCCGAAGGGTGTCCCGGAATGATGGGGATATTCTTATATATGCATCTTGTTAATGTCGGTTACCAGGTGTTCACCATATGAATGATTTTTATCTTTATGTATGGGATGTGTATTGAAATATGAAATCTTGTGGTCTATTGTTACGATTTGATATATATAGGTTAAACCTATAACTCACCAACATTTTTGTTGACGTTTAAAGCATGTTTATTCTCAGGTGAATATTAAGAGCTTCTGCTGTTGCATACTAAAATAAGGACAAGATTTGGAGTTCATGTTTGTATGATATTGTGTAAAAACTGCATTCAAGAAACTGATTTCGATGTAACATATTTGTATTGTAAACCATTATGTAATGGTCGTGTGTAAACAGGATATTTTAGATTATCATTATTTGATAATCTACGTAAAGCTTTTTAAACCTTCATTTATAAAATAAAGGTTATGGTTTGTTTTAAAATGAATGCAGTCTTTGAAAAACGTCTCATATAGAGGTCAAAACCTCGCAACGAAATCAATTAATATGGAACGTTTTTAATCAATAAGAACGGGACATTTCAGTTGGTATCCGACCGTTGGTCTTAGAGAACAAGAATTTTGTATTAGTGTGTCTTATCTAGTTTGTTAGGATGCATTAGTGAGTCTGGACTTCTACCGTGTTTACTTGAAAAATGATTGCTTAACAAATTTTGTTGGAAACTATATATTTTTAACATGTGAATATTATGTGATATATTAATCTCTTAACGAGTTTGATATTATGTGATAGATGTCTACCTCTAGAACAAGTCCCATTGACTCACCTAATAATAATGAAGAGTCAAATATAAATTGGAATGATTCGTGGACTGATTCACAAGTTCCCGAAAAGGAACCGGAAGAAGAGTCGGAACCAAAAGAAGAATCAGAACCGGAAGAAGAATCGGAACCGGATGAAGAAATAGAACCGGTGGGGGAAATAATAAAACGGTTAAGTAAAAGAAAACCCTCAACCAACCGACCAAGGTTAATTATGGTCAATGATGTTTCCGCCAAGGAAGCAAAATATTGGGAGGATTACCAATTCTCCGATGAATCGGATTCCGACGAGAATTCCGATGATGTTATAGAAATTACCCCAACTGAATTTAAAAAGTCAAAAGAAAATAATAAGGGAAAGGGCATAAAAATAGAGAAATCTAATTCCAACCCCGATGAACTTTATATGTATCGTCAACCCCCGAAGTCCTTAAGTTGTAACAATGACCCGGGAACCTCTAAACCACCAGGTTTTTCTAAACCAATGTGGATAACGACGGCTCGTATTAGGGGAACATCATATATCCCTAGAAACTTGGCAAAACGAACCAAAACCGAAGAAGAAGAAACAAGCGAGTTGGAATAAGATAGTTGTATTCGTGTGGTGTAATATAAGTAATATAGTGTGCTTATGCTTTATGATATATGTAAAAACACAAAATGGATAGACAACCCAATATTTTAAGAGACCTACCCGGAGACATGATTGATGAAATCTTCTCTAGAGTCGGTCAGAATTCTTCGGCACAACTATTTAAGGCGAGATCAGTTTGTAAGACATTCGAAGAACGTTCCAAGAATGCCTTGGTTTATAAAAAGCTTTCGTTCGAAAGATGGGGGATATCACATTGGGAAATCCATAAGTTACGATGTGTTTACTTTGACGCATATATTGCGGGGAACCCAAATGCTATTTTACGCAATGGGTTAAGAAATTATTTTGACTCAATATATCCGAATATTGGACTTCGTGATTTAGAAAAAGTGGCTAACATGCAACATAAAGAAGCATGTTATGCTTACGGATTAGTAATGTTCGCTTCTCACCAAAGTGAGAACAAGAACATCGGCCTACAACTATTAAACAAAACGTTCCCACAAGTGACGGAGTCGGTAATTGGGGTAAGAAATGAGGTTTTTAGATTGTTACGGGACTGTTGGACATTACGTAACCCTCGTCCCTTTGACGACGTTACAACACGCTGTCTTATCAACGGCCATAACGGTTATGTTCCACAAGACCAAGGATGGGAAGTAGTCCTAGTAAAACCAGAATGCATGACTTGTTTCTGGACGTATGAATTACGTGTCTTTATTGCCTTTGCTGAACGACTTGTGTACTAGCTAGAATTATCTCCACAACTATCTTGTATCAAAGTTATTGTGTGCTATATTTCATGCTTTATGTAAAATAAGCGGTATTGTAAGTTTGTAAAATATTGTATAAAAGTTTGAACGTGAAATATTATTATAATCAGTTTTTCATATAGAATTGTAGTAGTTGAATTGTATATTAGCTACTAAGTATGAACTTAACGGGTAGGTACTACCCGAATTTAAACTTATAAAACGCTAATATGAAGAAAAAGCTTTTATAAATGAGTTCATATTATGCTACGAAATACTATTAACTACTCTTAATATTCTGTATGATTAACTGGTTCCATTTGACTATTTTGAAGGAAATGGCACCGACTACTCGACATACCGTGAATATGAATGAAGAGGAATTCCGTACTTTTCTAGCTTCAAACATAGCCGCAGTACAGGCTGCGCTACATACCAACAATAACCTTGGATCTAGCAGTACAGGAAATCGTGTAGGATGCACCTACAAAGAATTCACTGCCTGCAAACCTTTGGAATTTGATGGAACCGAAGGACCAATCGGATTGAAACGGTGGACCGAGAAGGTCGAATCGGTGTTTGCCATAAGTAAGTGTACTGAAGAGGACAAAGTAAAGTACGCTACGCATACCTTCACAGGTTCTGCGTTAACATGGTGGAATACCTATCTAGAGCAAGTGGGACAAGACGATGCGTACGCACTACCGTGGTCAGCATTCAAGCACTTGATGAACGAGAAGTACCATCCCAGAACCGAGGTCAATAAGCTCAAGACAGAACTTAGAGGGTTACGAACCCAAGGATTTGATATTACCACGTACGAAAGACGATTCACAGAATTGTGCCTATTGTGTCCGGGAGCATTCGAAGATGAGGAAGAGAAGATCGACGCGTTTGTGAAAGGATTACCGGAAAGAATCCAAGAAGATATAAGTTCATACGAGCCCGCCTCCATACAACAGGCATGTAGAATGGCTCACAAACTAGTGAACCAGATTGAAGAAAGAATTAAAGAACAGACTGCTGAAGAGGCCAATGTGAAGCAAGTCAAAAGAAAGTGGGAGGAAAACGGTGATAAGAATCACCAATACAACAACAACAACAATTACAACAATAATAGCAACAATTATCCCAACAATCGCAACATCAATCGCAACTACAATAAACGGCCCAACAACAACAACAACAACAACAACAACAACAACAGCAACTACAACAATCAACCCAACAACAATAATAACCGCAACAACAACAACAATCAGAAGCAGCTATGCCAAAGGTGTGAAAAGTATCACTCGGGGTTCTGCACCAAATTTTGCAACAAGTGTAAAAGAAATGGTCATAGCGCGGCGAAGTGTGAGGTCTACGGACCAGGGGTTAATAGAACGAAAGGAACAAATGGTGTCGGAACGAGTAATGCCGGAGCAAGTAGTGTCGGAGCAAGTTATGCCAATGTAGTTTGTTATAAATGTGGAAAACCGGGCCACATTATTAGAAATTGCCCGAACCAGGAGAACACGAATGGACAAGGCCGCGGAAGAGTTTTCAATATTAATGCGGCAGAGGCACAGGAAGACCCGGAGCTTGTTACGGGTACGTTTCTTATTGACAATAAATCTGCTTACCTTTTATTTGATTCGGGTGCGGATAGAAGCTATATGAGTAGAGATTTTTGTGCTAAATTAAGTTGTCCATTGACGCATTTGGATAGTAAATTTTTACTCGAATTAGCAAATGGTAAATTAATTTCAGCAGATAATATATGTCGGAATCGAGAAATTAAACTGGTTAGCGAAACATTTAAGATTGACTTGATACCAGTAGAGTTAGGGAGTTTTGATGTGATAATCGGTATGGACTGGTTGAAAGAAGTGAAAGCAGAGATCGTTTGTTACAAAAATGCAATTTGCATTATACGAGAAAAAGGAAAACCCTTAATGGTGTACGGAGAAAAGGGCAATACGAAGCTACATCTTATTAGTAATTTGAAGGCAAAAAAACTAATAAGAAAAGGTTGCTATGCTGTTCTAGCACACGTCGAGAAAGTACAAACTGAAGAAAAGAGCATCAATGATGTTCCCGTAGCAAAAGAATTTCCCGATGTATTTCTGAAAGAATTACCGGGATTACCCCCACATCGATCCGTTGAATTTCAAATAGATCTTGTACCAAGAGCTGCACCAATAGCTCGTGCTCCTTACAGACTCGCACCCAGCGAGATGAAAGAACTGCAAAGCCAATTACAAGAACTTTTAGAGCGTGGTTTCATTCGACCAAGCACATCACCGTGGGGAGCTTCTGTTTTGTTTGTCAAGAAGAAAGATGGTACATTCAGGTTGTGTATCGACTACCGAGAGTTGAACTGTAATGACCCGGAAATTTCCGATCAAATTTAAACTTTAATGTTTGAATGTTTCCAACACGATAAGAAAAATCTGTGATGTTGAGTCTCGAAAGTTTTGAAATCAGTATTTTATTAACAATGTATTTATATTTATTAATTATTGATAATAATACATAAAATATAAAAAAAAATCACATTATAAAAATTAGTCTATTATCTGTCTCTGTCGAGTGTAAATTTTTCTTCTCATCTGTACGTGATTTTGTTTCCTCTTGATCAATTATCACTAAATAACAATCATGTCACTGTTTTACTTTTTATTTTTCTATCTTTACAATGATATTATATATACATACATACTAGTATATAAATATATATCTTCTATATTGATTCTTCCATGGTAAACCATCAAACCGTCATCATCTCCACAAATTACAATCACCACCACTACCACTTTGTTCATAATTTTCTTTACGGCTGTGAGCGTCAACCATCACTAAACCATTGTCTCTATCTCCTAATTTTTTTTACCGAACACTATGAACCCATTCGTTTAACCACTGCTAATTCGAAACCTGTTTGTTGTCTTTTCTCTGTTTGAAAACCCACCATAACCGCTGAACCACCACCACTACAACTACCGTTTGCTGCTATTTAGGCAACCGTGAACCACCATTAAAACTATTGTTGTAGCTACTATGCTACTGCTATGCGTACTTCCTGTTTCTGTTTTGATCACACTCAAAACCACCATTTGATTCACTTTCCTACAACAACCACTTTCATCATCACTCAAAGGCACACTCGACTACCTTCTACTATATATGTATCGAACAAAACTGCTGCAGACCCAATTAATACTTCGGGAACTACCTGCTGTGCTACTACTTATTTCTTTTTCGTGTTGATAGAACAAAACTAATCATCATCTGCGAATTCTATTTTCTTTGGTGGGCTTTTAAATACATAAATTTAGTGGTATATGAGCACTTTTAAAAAAAAAAAAAAGGCTACCACCTTGAATGCATAATGTGACAACCCGGAAATTTCCAACCAAATTTAAACTTTATCTTTATATTATTCCAACACGATAAGCAAAGTTTGTTAAGTTAAATCTCAAGAATTTTAAATTGTGTTCATGCATTCATTATAACCTCGACCAAGTTCCAACGATTCACGAACCATTAAACGAATATGATTATATATGTATATGTGTATATATATTATAACTTGAAACGTAAACAAAATATTAGATTAAATACTTTATATGATTGTATCTGTTTCAAAATATTTATCAATGGAATTAGAAGATAAGATCAAATGATTGAATTATCAGATATATTAAATTATGATTACAAGTCTCTGTTGAAAGGCCCACGTTGATTTGAGAAATCTTTTCATTTTAACAATATTCGGAAAATGGTAAAGTGATTTATAAATATGAACAAATTGTCAATCATTGAGAACTAGACAAAGGATAGTGGAAGATTGAATCTCATAAAGACTCGATTGATCTATTTAGTTTCAAACGTACAAAAACCTTTTCAGTTTAAAAAGAACTTTATTATTAAAACGTATATAACTTTTATAAATATCTAGAATCACTTTTGACAACTCATTACTTAACTAGTATGATAAAGATAACGATATTTATATTTTATTTTATTAAATATATATAACGATTTAAATTAATATTATATATATTTATACGCATATTATACGTACATAGTTTTATACTTTTACTATACTTAAACTTTACCTTTACTTTATTTTTACTTTACTTTAACTTTAATAATTCATACTTTAATAATTCACTTTAATAATTCATACTTTAATAATTCATACTTTAATAATTCACTTTAATAATTCATACTTTAATAATTCACTTTAATAAATCATACTTTACTAATTTACTTTAATAATTCAAAAATCTATTATAAATAGAATTCAATAGGTTTCATTATTTCATAGAAACTTGAAAATAGTTTTCTCTAAACTCTCTCAATCGATTTACATATATATATATATTTACTCCGTATTATCTCAAGATATTATTAGTATACATAAAATATTACGACGGAGTGCTGTCCGAGTGATTTCGAAGTTGTTTTTTCAAGTGGGATAGGATTAAGGAAATTATGGGTTATAGCTATGGAGGTGATTGAGTATGGTTCATGGGTATGCTCGTGAGGTCAATATAGTATTTATCATCTCCGTTGCGTTTATGTACCTTTCCTGCAATATTGAATCTCAATATTGATATGTGAGTACTCATAATTTAATTTTTACATACTAATAGTGTATCCCTGACTAGTGCTCGAGTATATAGGATTATGCATGCTTGTACTTTTGATATTGCCATTAGATAGGTTATGTTGATTCCTGAATTAGTTACATATACGATTGAGATAAGGTATAAGATATACATGTCGTTGGAAAGCTAGCAAAAAATAGTTGAATTTTGGTTTAAGAATCACTTGAATCCAAGTAACGGTTAGAAAGTTATGAAATAAACAAATTGCATAATTAATTTCGTAATTAAAATTGCTGATGATAATTAGTGAACTAATTTTCTGGGTTATAAAAAGTGGTTATTTGGATTCTACTCATCGAGTAGATGAATTTTCATATAAAGCACGTCTCTTTTCGTTGAACGGTTGTCAAGTTATGGACAAAAGAAGTTTTGCAAATTTTGATGAAATGTCGAAACGGGAACTGAAATTCTCGCTGATCTGCGTTGTTTCATATATATAAAAAAATACCACTGAATTCTTTGCTGTAAGGTCTAACAAACGACTCGGGCTGTTTGTCAATTCGAGTCTCGACGATTTTTCTAAAAATCATCAAAGTTGACAGTTTGGTCACATTTTAAAATTCTAAAAAGAGCTGAAACTTTTTTATTTAAAAATGTCAGTTTTGTATCAGTTGTCATGGTCGGCCTGATATGTGTTTACTCTTGCCAAAAATCATGTTATATCTTTGTGGTAACGAGAATTTGCAGGCTTTGACCGTTTGTCAATACGAGTTTTGAGGAATTTTATAAAAATCTCCAAAGTAGGCTACTCGGTCACTTTTGTAAATTTATTAAAGCTGAAAAATTAACTTTGAAACGCCGAAAATGCGTTGGCAACTACGAGTTGTCTAGGTTTAGTTTACTTCTGTAATATTTATGATTAATCTTTTTGGTAATGTGTAACTGTTATCTTTGGCCGTTTATCAATTGGAGTTCCGATAATTTTTCTAAAAATAGTTGAAGTGGCCCGTTTAGTCATGTTTGACCGAAAATCATTTTTGTATAAGTTATTATATATTTGCATGAGACCTCATTTTTACTTTGACCTTTGACTTTTGACTTTAACCTTTGACTTTCGACTTTGAACTTTGACTTTTCCTGTTAACTTTTCAGTTAACTTTTTGTGTTGATTTTCTCTAAAAAAAAAAAAAATACCTAAAATACTATTTTATGATTATGAAACCATTTGTGTTACGTTGTTTCACACGTCACCTTTTACTAGAATCTTAATTGAGCATGAGTAATATAACATGTTACTATACTGTAGAGTCAGACTCGAGCTATAGGATAGGATTACACTATGACCTGACCTAAATTGCTATACAAATATTGACCAACATATAAATATATATAATTAATATAGGTTCGTGAATCCGAGGACAACCTTGCACTTGTTCAATGACGTTATATGTATTTTTACTACGAAATACAGTATGGTGAGTTATAGTCCCACTTTGAAAATCTAATATTTTTGGGATGAGAATACATGCAGGTTTTATAAATGATTTACAAAATAGACACAAGTACGTGAAACTACATTCTATGGTTGAATTATCAAAATCGAATATGCCCCTTTTTATTAAGTCTGGTAATCTAAGAATTAGGGAACAGACACCCTAATTGACGCGAATCCTAAAGATAGATCTATCGGGCCCAACAAGCCCCATCCAAAGTACCGGATGCTTTAGTACTTCGAATTTATATCATGTCCGAAGGAGGATCCCGGAATGATGGGGATATTCTTATATGCATATTGTGAATGTCGGTTACCAGGTGTTCACCATATGAATGATTATTTTTTGTCTCTATGCATGGGACGTATATTTATGAGAACTGGAAATGAAATTCTTGTGGTCTATTAAAATGATGAAAATGAATGATTATGATAAACTAATGAACTCACCAACCTTTTGGTTGACACTTTAAAGCATGTTTATTCTCAGGTATTAAAGAAATCTTCCGCTGTGCATTTGCTCATTTTAAAGATATTAATTGGAGTCTTTCATGGCATATTTCGAAGAACGTTGCATTCAAGTCATTGAGTTCATTAAAGATTATTATTATTAAGTCAATTTATAGTTGAATAGTGGATATTATGAAATGTTATACATGCCTGTCAATTTTCAATGTAAAGAAAGTTTGTCTTTTAAAAACAAATGCAATGTTTGTAAAATGTATCATATAGAGGTCAAATACCTCGCGATGTAATCAACTATTGTGAATCGTTTATAATGTATATGAACGGGTCCTTTCAGTTGGTATCAGAGCGGTGGTCTTAGCGAACCAGGTCTGCATTAGTGTGTCTAACTGATAAGTCGTTAGGATGCATTAGTGAGTCTGGACTTCGACCGTGTCTGCATGTCAAAAGTTTTGCTTATCATTTCTAGTCGGAAATCATCTGCTTATTATCCTTAGGAAATTACCTGCTTATCATTATTAGTCTAGACACGTCTTGCTACATTAATTGCATGAGTAGTGTATAGACAAAATTCATATCTTAGCGTATCTGCTAAATCATATCTTATCGTATCTATTACTGTAAACTTTGCCTGACATATTCCGTAAATTCCTCCGTAATCTACAAAATCTTTTGATCTATATACATATATGGATATCCTATGTAAATAGAATACCACCCGATAGCCGGAAAATCATTTTATATCGAAAAATCCTTTATCCAATCGTACGAAATGGAAGTTGTCATCAGTTCAAGTCACTCGGATTCTGAAATGGAATCTCACTCAAGCTCCGAAAGCAGTGTGACCGGAATGGATCAACCAATCAGTCATCATCTATTCTGGATGAATTGGGGATGGGTTCGTAGTCTCCTCAATCATTGGAGACAAGAAGAAGGCGATCCCTTCCATCCACCACATTGCCCTCTTGACGAAGAACCTGAAGCACTTACCGGCGAACCTGTCCGAAACACCATTTTCTCGCTCATTTCCAGAGTATCTCGTCACGATTATATATTACATCAAATTTTAGATTTTATTTATCCACTCGTCCGAACCGACAATCACCCCAGTGTAATAGAAGAAGTCAACGAGCTTCAAGCTCGGGTAGTGGCTTTGGAGAATATGGTGCAGAGATTACAAACACCAGCAGCAGCATCAGCAGTATAACCAGTACCACCATCATCAACGCCAACAGTACCATTACCACCTCCAACCACAACCGCGTCGTAAACCTCAACTTCACAATCTGTCCCACGAGCATCAACGTCATACGCACCATAGATACCAAAGAGTACCAACACCAATAACTGATGAAGTATTAATTCATAACTTCATTGGAGAAACATTCCGCGGCGATTATGTAATCTCTAAAGTCTTAGAGATTATCTAATCTAGCCCTAACCATAAATCAGTTAAGCGAACCAAAATGATAGAAGGAAGAGTAGAAACCGTGACAAAAATGGTGTGTGATTAACAAGCTAAACTTGCTTTACCAACAACATCAACAGTACCGTCAGCGTTACCAGCATCGTCAGTACAGTCAACATCCGAATCAACAACACCGATAACATCACAAACTCCGTCAGTTCAAGAATCACTGTGGACATCATTACGAATCAATAACGTGTATATTGTATCAACGAGTTATGAAGAATTAACTCATTCCCTCTGAAGCAATTATATGTATATTATATATATATATTTTTTGAAATAAATCTTTCCGTGCTAAGCTATTGTGTGTGAATCTTAACTACTCGGTTAATTAATATTACAAATATGCAATAATGTACGTCCTTCGGCCGCAACTTAACCAGCGTTAAGTACAATCTCTGTCGCAATTCAACAAATTCCAATTCATAATAAATCAAGTATATATTTGATTTTACACTTTCATCATCGATGCACCCGAAACTTTTCAGATAACATCATTCGTACCTTGCGAAATTCACAAGAATTCCACGAACCAAACATCATACATCAACAAATAACGAAGTATTGATTCATAATTTCAATGTCATTAAAGAAATACTGCGTAAAAGTTATGTACTTTTTAAAGCCTTTAGGGATTATTCAACTCTAGTTTCAACCGTAAATCAAATGAGTTTAATTTAACATTAACTCATTAAATCTATGTTACATCTGAAGAAAATATACATATATATTTTTTCATAAAGACTATAATAAAATTCTTTTGTACAAAATATTAATTGTGAATTTTTTTAACGGGTAGGTAATACCCGAGAGATATATAAATTCACAAATAATATGTTACATTCTTCGAATCTGATTCAGCAAATCATCCATTATACTCCCTACTTTCACAACAATATACATTCTTTTATAGAAATCAAAACAACCATACTCATTCAAAATTTAATTACATATTCTGATTTTGAAATCTCAAAATTCAACTCGAGATATGACCAAAATCATCACTCTTAGATCCTTACATCTTTCACAAGCTATATTTTGACTTCAAAACGGTGTTAGAACATCAAATGTATGTTAACGATTACAATCTGTGTTCAAACCCTTCGAAAATTTCTGAAGACACTTCGAATGATGAGCAATCGAGATGATGATCCAACCACATGTTACCCACAGTTATGTACCTGAAAAACTCTTGAAACCAAAGTAAAAGTTTAAACAACGTATCCGCGTCAGATTCTTTGGCATTTATTAGCAAAAATAACTTTGCGACTCCTATTCAAAATAGCCAGTTTTGTCACAGCTCCAGCAAGTCAACTTCGACTTTTCAGTCAGACTAACCTTATTATAACCTTGAGATATACACCATCGTTACCAGGGAACCTTTTACATTCCACCACATTATTAGCAGATGTACCAACAACTTCATTACCCTTTGACTTTAGCCTCTCCAAAAAGTCATTATAATTATTTATTGAAACCCCATCATTTACTCATTCGCATCTTGTAATGAGAATTTCCATACGAATCATTGAGAATTAGCAATCAGTATTTTGAAATCTCGCAGCATGTCTACACCAACAGTTATATGTGTATATATAACGTCTATCTTCTGGACTTAATTTGAATGTGAAGTTTCTGAAAAACACTCCGAACTACGAATTGGTTCTCCGAAAATGGAAAAAATGCTTATGAAGCAGCAAAAACTATAAACGACTTTAAACGGTAAAAGCTGGATGATAATGATGAAGTGTGCTGGCAAAGCGCAGAAAAAGAGAAGTTTTGGAACTGGAAAACGGATTGAGCAAAGTAGGAAGGAGGCTGTGGACAAATTACAAAGACTGAACCTGACTTCAAAGGATCCAAATGATTCAGTACCTGCTGAAGTCATTAACGAATACCTTGCTCCTGACTCTAAACCCCTACGGACAATATTCTTCATCATCCTCTAATATTAGAAATTCTAAAATATCATCGTATCTTTCATTATAAATATCCTCCATATTTCTGAAGATATTTTCTTAATTTTTCTTATTTGAAATCATTTACCTCTTCGTGCTATCTGTATTACATCATAAAAGAAACTATTTTAGTTTCTAAATTCTGAAACATTCAAGTTTAAAATAGGAATATTTTGAAGTAGTGTTGGGAACTGAAGCATGAATTAGTATAATATAATGACACTTGATCAACGTGATTATATTACAGTAAGTCATGATGAGTTTTTAAATGGAACATGATGATTCACAGATCATAACATCATCATGTGCCATGTTATACTACTCTTGTATTCTATTTAACCTCTAAAATAACAAGAAAATATTTCTTGATGATTCGGCCTTTTCCAAGGTATTCTAGTAATTTGACAAGTCAAGATCGTGCCATCACAATTTCCTTCCTAGAACATTAACAATGTTCATTCCGAAATTCATATCTGTGAATTCTGGACCATTACAAGCGGTGCTTAATCGCAAGAAGAAGAAACGAAAGGACAAAACTCCGAAATAGAAATTGGGGTATAAATTGCAGCAAATAAAAGAGAGCATTAACTGTGAATGATAATGATTATAGAAGACAGAAGCAGAGACTTTGAAATATAAGGGAATATATAAAGCCCAACGATAAACCAGAAATTATAAACCATATATATCGATGCATATAGCAATATAAAGACACGGGAGAACTAGAAACACTATAAACCCAAGAGTATAGTAGAAGTAAATAGATTCTTCCCGCGATAGATGAAAAAGAAGAATGACCGATATGAAAGTTAGAAGCATATCGAGAATCAGAACTGGATGGAGCATATTGTGAATACTTTAAAATATGAGTTGAGGGGAAAAGAATAGAAGGTGATGAAATATGACTAGGAACTTAGAAATCAACAGATTTAACTCACACAATGGCGGAATAAGTGAATCAAACCCTCTAGTGAATAGGTTAAGTTTTTTTTTTTTTTGATTAATTTAGTCAAACCACAACTAAATCAAGTGTGATTAGATCAACATCTAGAGCTATTATTCACCCCCTGGGTGATTTGGACTGAGAGAGAATCGGAGGAGCTCACTAGATCTGAATGTGTGTAGCAAATGAGAGGCATAACCTAAAATGAAGAACATAAGACTTTACATACCCCTACTGTTGACTCACCCATATGATTCATTCATCACACGTACGAGTTGGCTTCATCAGCCGTACGGGTGATCACTCACTCGTGTCTTCTCATTTAGGTTGTAATTGTGACTTAGCTCAGCATCAACCATGCGTATGAGCCTGTCAGCCGTACTAGTGAGGCTTCACTCGTACGTCTGACTAAGTCTAACATAGTCAAACATCTAAATCTCGTTCCTGCAGTTCCTGTAACCACATACAAACACGGATAGGATAATAACGAACGATCATGGTGGCCTGTAAACTGTTGTACCTGCAATGGACGTGGGTAGATGTCTAGGGACTTGCATAAAATGCATCAACAGAAGGTGTGAGTTGTAAGAAAACGAAGGAGGTGAATTTATAAGAAAATTTCCGACAGAACAATTAAAATGGACGATCGCATTTAAAGCGGATCCTAATTCCCTTTGTTACCGGAGAATCAAATCTTATTACAAAGATTTTCTTCAAATCCCTTGAAATCTGGAAATCAATCATATCTACGTCAAATGATAAGATGAATCTACACTTACTCATTTCACTCTTCTATGTTAGCTTCATTCGTACTCTTCATATAAATGGATTGTTTATCCAAATTATTCGCTGATGATAAAACTCTAATTTTCAGCCTGTATGCATCATGAAAACATACTTATTATCATTCACGACCTTTCCACTCAAATTTCGGGATGAAATTTCTTTAACGGGTAGGTACTGTGACAACCCAGAAATTTCCAACCAAATTTAAACTTTATCTTTATATTATTCCAACACGATAAGCAAAGTTTGTTAAGTTAAATCTCAAGAATTTTAAATTGTGTTCATGCATTCATTATAACCTCGACCAAGTTCTAACGATTCACGAACCATTAAACGAATATGATTATATATGTATATGTGTATATATATTATAACTTGAAACGTAAACAAAATATTAGATTAAATACTTTATATGATTGTATCTGTTTCAAAATATTTATCAATGGAATTAGAAGATAAGATCAAATGATTGAATTATCAGATATATTAAATTATGATTACAAGTCTCTGTTGAAAGGCCCACGTTGATTTGAGAAATCTTTTCATTTTAACAATATTCGGAAAATGGTAAAGTGATTTATAAATATGAACAAATTGTCAATCATTGAGAACTAGACAAAGGATAGTGGAAGATTGAATCTCATTAAGACTCGATTGATCTATTTAGTTTCAAACGTACAAAAACCTTTTCAGTTTAAAAAGAACTTTATTATTAAAATGTATATAACTTTTATAAATATCTAGAATCACTTTTGACAACTCATTACTTAACTAGTATGATAAAGATAACGATATTTATATTTTATTTTATTAAATATATATCACGATTTAAATTAATATTATATATATTTATACGCATATTATACGTACATAGTTTTATACTTTTACTATACTTAAACTTTACCTTTACTTTATTTTTACTTTACTTTAACTTTAATAATTCATACTTCAATAATTCACTTTAATAATTCATACTTTAATAATTCATACTTTAATAATTCACTTTAATAATTCATACTTTAATAATTCACTTTAATAATTCATACTTTAATAATTCACTTTAATAATTCAAAAATCTATTATAAATAGAATTCAATAGGTTTCATTATTTCATAGAAACTTGAAAATAGTTTTCTCTAAACTCTCTCAATCGATTTACATATATATATATTTACTCCGTATTATCTCAAGATATTATTAGTATACATAAAATATTACGACGGAGTGCTGTCCGAGTGATTTCGAAGTTGTTTTTTCGAGTGGGATAGGATTAAGGAAATTATGGGTTATAGCTATGGAGGTGATTGAGTATGGTTCATGGGTATGCTCGTGAGGTCAATATAGTATTTATCATCTCCGTTGCGTTTACGTACCTTTCCTGCAATATTGAATCTCAATATTGATATGTGAGTACTCATAATTTAATTTTTACATACTAATAGTGTATCCCTGACTAGTGCTCGAGTATATAGAATTATGCATGCTTGTACTTTTGATATTGCCATTAGATAGGTTATGTTGATTCCTGAATTAGTTACATATACGATTGAGATAAGGTATAAGATATACATGTCATTGGAAAGCTAGCGAAAAATAGTTGAATTTTGGTTTAAGAATCACTTGAATCCAAGTAGCGGTTAGAAAGTTATGAAATAAACAAATTGCATAATTAATTTTGTAATTAAAATTGCTGATGATAATTAGTGAACTAATTTTCTGGGTTATCAAAAGTGGTTATTTGGATTCTACTCGTCGAGTAGATGAATTTTCATATAAAGCACGTCTCGTTTCGTTGAACGGTTGTCAAGTTATGGACAAAAGAAGTTTTGCAAATTTTGATGAAATGTCGAAACGGGAACTGAAATTCTCGCTGATCTGCGTTGTTTCATATATATAAAAAAATACCACTGAATTCTTTGCTGTAAGGTCTAACAAACGACTTTGGCCGTTTGTCAATTCGAGTCTCGACGATTTTTCTAAAAATCATCAAAGTTGACGGTTTGGTCACATTTTAAAATTCTAAAAAGAGCTGAAACTTTTTTATTTAAAAATATCAGTTTTGTATCAGTTGTCATGGTCGGCCTGATATGTGTTTACTCTTGCCAAAAATCATGTTATATCTTTGTGGTAACGAGAATTTGCAGGCTTTGACCGTTTGTCAATACGAGTTTTGAGGAATTTTATAAAAATCTCCAAAGTAGGCTACTCGGTCATTTTTGTAAATTTATTAAAGCTGAAAAATTAACTTTGAAACGCCGAAAATGCGTTGGCAACTACGAGTTGTCTAGGTTTAGTTTACTTCTGTAATATTTATGCTTAATCTTTTTGGTAATGTGTAACTTTTATCTTTGGCCGTTTATCAATCGGAGTTCCGATAATTTTTCTAAAAATAGCTGAAGTGGCCCGTTTAGTCATGTTTGACCGAAAATCATTTTTGTATAAGTTATTATATATTTGCATGCGACCTCATTTTTACTTTGACCTTTGACTTTTGACTTTAACCTTTTACTTTTGACTTTGAACTTTGACTTTTTCTGTTAACTTTTCAGTTAACTTTTTGTGTTGATTTTCTCTAAAAAAAAAAAATACCTAAAATACTATTTTATGATTATGAAACCATTTGTGTTACGTTGTTTCACACGTCACCTTTTACTAGAATCTTAATTGAGCATGAGTAATATAACATGTTACTATACTGTAGAGTCAGACTCGAGCTATAGGATAGGATTACACTATGACCTGACCTAAATTGCTATACAAATATTGACCAACATATAAATATATATAATTAATATAGGTTCGTGAATCCGAGGACAACCTTGCACTTGTTCAATGACGTTATATGTAATTTTACTACGAAATACAATATGGTGAGTTATAGTCCCACTTTTAAAATCTAATATTTTTGGGATGAGAATACATGCAGGTTTTATAAATGATTTACAAAATAGACACAAGTACGTGAAACTACATTCTATGGTTGAATTATCAAAATCGAATATGCCCCTTTTTATTAAGTCTGGTAATCTAAGAATTAGGGAACAGACACCCTAATTGACGCGAATCCTAAAGATAGATCTATCGGGCCCAACAAGCCCCATCCAAAGTACCGGATGCTTTAGTACTTCGAATTTATATCATGTCCGAAGGAGGATCCCGGAATGATGGGGATATTCTTATATGCATATTGTGAATGTCGGTTACCAGGTGTTCACCATATGAATGATTATTTTTGTCTCTATGCATGGGACGTATATTTATGAGAACTAGAAATGAAATTCTTGTGGTCTATTAAAATGATGAAAATGAATGATTATGACAAACTAATGAACTCACCAACCTTTTGGTTGACACTTTAAAGCATGTTTATTCTCAGGTATTAAAGAAATCTTCCGCTGTGCATTTGCTCATTTTAAAGATATTAATTGGAGTCTTTCATGGCATATTTCGAAGAACGTTGCATTCAAGTCATTGAGTTCATTAAAGATTATTATTATTAAGTCATTTTATAGTTGAATAGTGGATATTATGAAATGTTATACATGCCTGTCAATTTTCAATGTAAAGAAAGTTTGTCTTTTAAAAACAAATGCAATGTTTGTAAAATGTATCATATAGAGGTCAAATACCTCGCGATGTAATCAACTATTGTGAATCGTTTATAATGTATATGAACGGGTCCTTTCACATAACATTATTATAAGCCTTTTTCAAATGCAAGTGGGACAATACACAAATTATGGCCGACATATTTGGCTATTTAGTCATTGAATTCTTGTGGTGGACCAATTTCTTTAAATATTAGGTGAATCGATGATGATATGATTAGGAAAACGTACGTATGTTTTGTTTTTGTTGCGGCCTTCAAAGTACCAAACACAAAGCCCACATGTACTAGATCACGATTAGCTGTATTCCTTATTTATTAGTAGGACCATGATCCTTCTTTTGAACTTGGGCTGAAATTGTGGTAGGAATGATTATAGGGCCGAAACTTTCAGTTGAGAGGTTTGAAACAAGATCCAAGGAAAAAAAATAAAATAAAAAAAAATAAATAAAAGGAGACGTATGAAATTTAACATAATGATTTTGGTAAAATAACGAAAGGTTGAGTAGGATTATGATGATTGTTGAGATGATGATGATACGGTGTGGTGATAATGATAAGCGTATAGATGATAATCATGATGATGTTATGATATGATTAAGATTATGAAGATTTAGATTATGATAGGGTTAACTTGATGATGAGTACGATTAGGATAAAGATAATGATGGTAATGAGGGTTACACGATGATGATTGTATGACTAGGATATGAATAAGTTATGATGATAGATAATGATAATGAAGATCATATGTGATGGCGTTAATATGATAAATGGGGTTTAATGGTTTAGATGATGATGAGAGTGATGGATTTCAATACATAAACAAAGTCACAAACCCATTTTGTTACATATAAATTCGTGTGTATATGTATATATAAAGCGGAAGCAATTTCAAGTTTATGCATGTAAAGTTTAACCCTTTAAATTTGAAATCCATTAAAGATCTAGTCTTGAAAATACACTTAAATGTAAATAGAGCTAGTTAGATGTTTATACCTACTCCAAAATGGAGGTGAAGAACTAGGATGAAGAAGATGATGTAGATGAAGAAAACTTCTAACTTGAAGCCTCAAATCTTTGATACCCACAAGCAATAATCAACACCCAAGACTTGGTTAGGATTTTAGACACTTAATTACTTGCAAAAATCAACCAAGAATCCCTTGAAGAAAGGAGAGGAAATTGCAAGTATTATTTTCAAAATGCTAGAGTCAAAGAGTGTTTTAAAGTTGCACCAATGCATGTGTATTAGTCATAATTATATGGAGTAATCAAGGAAGGGTGGTTGGCACCTAGGAGCCTTCAAAAAAATGGCCCCCCACCCCTTCCATTTATTTTATATTTTATTACATATTTATAAAACATACATGCATTTAGTTGTAAGTATTTTATTTTATAAGCCTTTTATAAAATAAAATGCAACACACATATGTTACATACACTTTATATTATTTATAACCTATATAAATAATATACAACATGTAGTAACTTATAATTATCCAAATAATTATATCTAGCATTTATTTTAGAAAACCAATTTCTAAAATTCAAGTGTCGTGTATTTGCTTTAATGATCCGATTGTCAAAACAAATACATAAAGTGTTGATAGCTTGTTATTGGGTATGACCCGACTTGGATCACAACATGTAAGCCACATTAATTTATTATGTCTCTCGGGCACAAGAAAATCCTTCAATCTCCCACTTGCACGAGAAACATAAGGAATTAATGCAAGTGACAGATACCACCTAACTGAAGGATTTTCTTGTGCCCGAGAGACATAATAAATTAATGTGGCTTACATGTTGTGATCCAAGTCGGGTCATACCCAATAACAAGCTATCAACACTTTATGTATTTGTTTTGACAATCGGATCATTAAAGCAAATACACGACACTTGAATTTTAGAAATTGGTTTTCTAAAATAAATGCTAGATATAATTATTTGGATAATTATAAGTTACTACATGTTGTATATTATTTATATAGGTTATAAATAATATAAAGTGTATGTAACATATGTGTGTTGCATTTTATTTTATAAAAGGCTTATAAAATAAAATACTTACAACTAAATGCATGTATGTTTTATAAATATGTAATAAAATATAAAATAAATGGAAGGGGTGGGGGGCCATTTTTTTGAAGGCTCCTAGGTGCCAACCACCCTTCCTTGATTACTCCATATAATTATGACTAATACACATGCATTGGTGCAACTTTTAACACACTCTTTGACTCTAGCATTTTGAAAATAATACTTGCAATTTCCTTTGGTTGATTTTTGCAAGTAATTAAGTGTCTAAAATCCTAACCAAGTCTTGGGTGTTGATTATTGCTTGTGGGTATCAAAGATTTGAGGCTTCAAGTTAGAAGTTTTCTTCATCTACATCATCTTCTTCATCCTAGTTCTTCACCTCCATTTTGGAGTAGGTATAAACATCTAACTAGCTCTATTTACATTTAAGTGTATTTTCAAGACTAGATCTTTAATGGATTTCAAATTTAAAAGGGTTAAACTTTACATGCATAAACTTGAAATTGCTTCCGCTTTATATATACATATACACACGAATTTATATGTAACAAAATGGGTTTGTGACTTTGTTTATGTATTGAAATCCATCAATGGTATCTAGAGCCAAAGTCTTGTTAATATGCTTCTTGTTTTTGGCTAGTAAACTCACTTTCTTTACAATCTACCAACATGCATGAAAGTAGAATGTAAAAATATTGAGTTTTGGTGGGTGTATGGTGATGGCCGAAATATTTGGTCCCAAAAATGGGTTTGGGATTTCAAGTTTTGGCCATGTTTGATGTTATGTTGTTGTTCACAATCGAGCCTAGGCCATGTGTTTGTTTGGTTGATTGATTTGGTGATTATTCATGGGTGTAATATTCATTCATATGGCTTGTAATTATTTTGTAATTTTGGTTTGTAAAAGTTGTAATTAATCTTGTATTTTGTATGTAATTTGTTCTATTTTGGTTTGTAAAATAGAATAGGTTGTTATTTCATTTTCTAGAAAAATTGTATTAGGATATGATTTTGTAAAATGAAAGTGAAGATTCATGAAGAAGATTACAAGATGAAGTTTTGAAGATTACAAGATTAAGTGGGAGATTTTGGTAAAATCTCTTACTTTGGTTTAACCCCTTAGGTGACATTTGTTTATTGGCTAAACAAATGTCTACCAAAATGGCTCTTGATTGTGAACACTTTGCTATGCATGTTTGTGTATGTTTGTATGTTTGGTTGCTACAAGATCATCACATGATTACACTTGCATAATACATTATAAAATGGTTATAATAAAACATAACAAAATGACACTAATAATTGGTTATTAGACTTGAATAAAATGGTTTATTTAAAAAGGTAATGAAATGGTTAAAACTAGTAATTGGTTACTAAAAGGCACATGAAAATGGGTTTTTCATAAACATACTACACACCAAATGCATGTTGGTGTATAGCACTTTGTTTTCTAAACTAGAATGTAGAAAACCTAAAATCCCTTTACTAATACAAGATAAACAAGTTAAACGCCATCCTTTTTGTGGAAACACTTAGACATATTAGGAATCTCATGATGGGATAAAGGTCACCTAACCGTCATGAGTGAACTAATATGAATAAAGTACACTTTGCATGCTTGTGGGATAAAGGTCACCTAACCACTTGTATGTTAAGTCTACATGTCTACACAAGTAGGACGACTTGATTTGGGAATCATGAACTTAGGGTCACCGAAGCATGAGGAACAAATAGGCGTTGATGGGATTAATATGCCATGCAAAAGGATTGCATGATCCCATAACTTAGAAGTTGCAAAAGGATTGCAATTGTCATTATGACTACCTAGCTAAATCAAATGACGGGATAAAGGTCACCTAACCGAAATTTGATTTACCGTTGGATTCTAATATTTAATAAAACAAATTAAAAGGGTATTGTTTATTAAATCCAAATCGATACTTAAAAGAACTTTGTTGAATTTTGTAGATGGCCGCTAATAACAACAACAACATGAACAACGCACCACTTAACTTTAACAACCTATCGTTACGGTCTCTCCTCGAGAAAGACAAACTCAACCATACAAATTTTATGGATTGGTTCCGCAATCTTCGGATTGTCCTCAAACAAGAGGATAAAATGTATGTGCTTGAGGACCCCATTCCCGACCAACCGGATGAGAGTGATGTGGAGGCAATGGCCTCTTACGATAAGTATTGCCACGACTCCCTTCAAGTCTCATGCTTAATGCTTGGGACTATGATACCCGAACTCCAAAAGGATTTCGAGCATCATAGCGCTTACGACATGATAACACAATTGAAGGAGATGTTTCTCCAACAAGCACGTGTTGAGCGTTTCGAAACGGTTCGGGCGCTTCATGCTTGTCGTATGGACGAATCCCAATCGGTTTCATCTTATGTACTTAAGATGAAAAGCCTTATCGATCGTGCTAACCGTCTCAACCTTAACATATCTAATGAGTTAGCCACCGATCTTATCCTTAACTCCCTATCAAAGAGGTTTGATCAATTTGTAATTAATTACAACATGAATGGGATGGATAAGAGCATAGGTGAGCTTCATGGTATGCTTAGGACGGCGGAAACAAGCATGGGTAAAAGAGCTTTACCCGTGTTAGCAATCGATCAAGGTGGGTCTAAAGGTAACACCTCTAAGCCAAAGGTGGCTAAGAGAAAAGGACCCGTCCATCAAGGCAAAGGGAAGGGGAAGATGGTTACCCCAACCATCAACAAGGCCAAGAAGCAAAAGGTAGCCGAGAAGGCAAACCCCAAGGAAGACCCATGTTTCGGTTGCGGTGAGATGGGTCATTGGAAACGAAACTGTCCGGTCTATCTTAAAGAGTTGAAGGACAAGAGGGATGCAGGGCAAACCTCAGGTAATATATATATGGTATATATAGAGCTTAGTATTACTTCTTCTAATACATGGGTATTAGACACGGGATGTGGAACTCATATTTGCAATTCTTTGCAGGGGTTCAAAAGAAGTGATCATAAAGCGGGAACATCAAGTCTCTATATGGGCAATGGTGCAAAGGTGCATGTTAAAGCTCAAGGAGAATTTGTTTTGAAGCTTCCAAGTGGATTGGAGCTTATTTTAGAAAATGTTTTGTATGCACCGGATTTATGTCGAAACATTATTTCTATTTCTCGCTTAAGACAATGTGGTTTCAATGTTAATTTTATTGATAATGATATCCATTTTTCTAAAGATGATATATTCTATTTCAAGGCTACGCCTTCAAATGGAATTTATGAATTGGTTCATGATGATGCATCATCTAATAGCTCAATATACCATACTAGCACCAAGAAACTCAAAAGGGATTTGAGTGATTCCTATTTATGGCATTGTCGCCTTGGACATATAAACAAGAACCGAATGCATACACTTCAAAGGAATGGACTTTTGAAATCAAATGAAATGGATTCGTTTGATGTATGTGAATCTTGTTTACAAGGCAAGATGACTAAAGCACCTTTCAAAGGCACTCATGAAAGGGCTAAAGATTTATTGGGTTTAATACATTCGGATGTATGTGGACCCTTTAAACCCATAACTAGGAATGGTGAAAGATACTTTGTTACTTTCATTGATGACTTTAGTCGTTTCGGATATGTCTATTTACTAAGACACAAGGACGAAACGTTTAAAGCATTCAAAGAATATCAAAACGAAGTACAAAATCAACTCAATAGGACAATCAAGGTACTTCGTACCGATAGAGGAGGTGAATACCTAAGCGATGCCTTCCAAGATCATCTTAGGAGTTGTGGGATCATCTCACAACTTACTCCACCCGGAACACCCCAACTTAATGGAGTATCCGAAAGGAGGAACCGAACCCTAATGGATATGGTTCGATCTATGATGGCTAGAAGCTCGTTACCTCTATCATTTTGGGGTTATTGTCTAAGCTCCGCGGCTCGTATTTTAAATATGGCCCCAACCAAGAAAGTGGAACGAACTCCTCATGAGATGTGGTTTGGAAAACCTCCTTCTCTTTCATACTTGAAAGTATGGGGATGTGAAGCTTATCCTAAGCGTTATGTAGCAAATAAGCTACATGCTCGATCCACAAAGTGTATCTTCATAGGATATCCCAAAGATGACATGGGATATTACTTCTATGATCAATCCGAGCAAACGGTATTTGTAGCTCGGAAAGCGGAATTCCTTGAAACCAAGTTCCTTATGGAAGGTGATGGTGAAAGAAAAATAGATCTTGTAGAGGTACAAGATCAAGCCGATGATACACAATTGGTTGACACTAGCACTCAACATGAGGATGCTGAAAATGATCAAGTGGATGATCAAGGTACACAAGACGTTCGAAGATCTAGTAGGATTAGTAATCCTCCCGAGAGATATGGGTTTCTCGTGGATGGTTGCTATACGGTTGATTTGGATGAACCGACAAACTACAAAGATGCTTTATCAAGGATAGATAAAGATAAATGGCAGGAAGCCATGAACGCCGAGATGCAATCCATGTATGAAAACCAAGTTTGGGAACTTGTTGAGCAACCTCCTAGCTCTAAGCTAGTTGATTGCAAGTGGATTTTCAAGATGAAAACCGACATACATGGAAACTTGGATACATACAAAGCTAGACTTGTAGCAAAGGGTTTCACTCAAACTCAAGGGGTTGACTATGATGAGACCTTCTCGCCTGTGGCAATGCTAAAGTCTATTAGGATATTATTTGCCATCGCTGCTCATTATGATTACGAAATTTGGCAAATGGATGTCAAAACCGCTTTCCTAAATGGATATCTTGAGGAAGATGTCTATATGGCACAGCCCGAAGGTTTTGTCGATCCGAAAAATCCTAAAAAAGTATGCAAGTTAAAGAAATCAATCTATGGGTTGAAACAAGCATCGAGAATGTGGAATCATCGTTTTAATGAAGAGGCAAAGAAATTTGGCTTTATTAAAAATGGTGATGAAGCTTGTGTATACAAGAAGGCTAGTGGGAGCTCCATAATGTTCCTTGTGCTATATGTGGATGACGTATTATTATTTGGGAATGATATAACCACAATGCAAGAGGTCAAAACTTGGTTAAAAAGTTGCTTCTCCATTAAGGATCTTGGAGAAGCACAATATATATTGGGGATTGGAATCTATAGGAATAGATCCAAGAGATTGATAGGCTTAAGTCAAAGTACATACATTGATAAGGTCTTGAAAAGGTTCAAGATGGAAAACTCTAAGAAAGGTTTGGTACCTATTCAAAGAGGAACCGTTCTCAGTTCATCTCAGTGTCCTACCACGAAAGATGAACAAGAGAGAATGAAGAAAGTCCCATACGCATCTGCTATTGGGTCTATCATGTATGCAATGATATGTACTAGACCGGATGTGTCATGCGCTCTAAGCTTGACAAGTAGATACCAGAATAACCCAGGAAATAGTCATTGGACTGCGGTTAAATGTATATTGAAATACCTTAGAAGGACTAAGGATATGTTTCTAATATATGGGTCTGGTGAGGAGGAACTCGTTGTAAAAGGTTACGTGGACGCGAGTTTCCAAACTGATCGAGATGACTCTCGGTCACAATCCGGTTATGTATTCATGTTAAATGGTGGTGCGGTCTCTTGGAAGAGTGCGAAACAGGAAGTTGTTGCGTTATCCACTACAGAGTCGGAGTACATTGCCGCCTCATTGGCAGCTCAGGAAGCTGCATGGATGAAGAAATTCATCGACGACTTAGGAGTGGTCCCTTCCATTCAGGACCCTCTTGAGATCTTTTGTGACAACGAGGGTGCGATTGCTCAAATCAAGGAACCTCGTGCTCATCAAAAGACTCGTCACATTGAGCGGAGATTCAACTACATTAGGGATGAGGTTGAAAAGGGAAAGATATGTATTCACAAAGTTCACACAGATCAAAATGTTGCGGATCCACTCACGAAGCTTTTACATGGGCCAAAACATGAGGGACATGTTTGTGCATTAGGGCTTCGACATTCTAGTGATTGGAATTGATCTACTTTATGTATTGTAACGGAACGAATTAGTTCAAACTCATTAATATAATTATGGTATTAATTTAAATTATGAGTCATGTTCCAATTTAGCATATTTTATCCATGAATAAATTATTATTCTAAATTCCGTAGTTGATCACATTTGTGGGAACAAGTGTGAGGTCTAGACTATTATGAACTTGGATTGGTTAACATTCAAATGGTGAATGTAGGGCAAGGTTGCAACCAAGGTTCATAGATATTTGTGGGACACAAATATTGGAAGACCCGCTCTCAAGATTACTATATGGAACCTTTGTGGTTGATCACATGTAATCTTGAGTAAAGGAGAATATCATTATATCCTCTGACCTGAGACACATATTGGGTTCAGATATTCACCGAATATTGTGCCTTGATTCTTTCCTTCGCTATTCTGAAACATGGTAGTACATAAGGGAGGTTTCAGGTATGGTACGAAGTGTAATGTCTAGGACGTATGTAGTCAAGATGGAATTTGTCCCTCTTATTCGTTGAGAGTCAGATGTCTAAGGCCTGACAAAGTTAAATCTATAAGAGAGTGATCATTCTATGTCTCTTGGATTTAACATGACATCTAGGGCAAAAGGATATATTGAAAGATTCACCTAAATCATATTCGAAATGGAAACTCGAAAGGGATGATGTTATTGAATGGCACTAAGTCATAACATGTTGGGGGTGATGGACGGTCGTTAGGTGGTATCTGTCACTTGCATTAATTCCTTATGTTTCTCGTGCAAGTGGGAGATTGAAGGATTTTCTTGTGCCCGAGAGACATAATAAATTAATGTGGCTTACATGTTGTGATCCAAGTCGGGTCATACCCAATAACAAGCTATCAACACTTTATGTATTTGTTTTGACAATCGGATCATTAAAGCAAATACACGACACTTGAATTTTAGAAATTGGTTTTCTAAAATAAATGCTAGATATAATTATTTGGATAATTATAAGTTACTACATGTTGTATATTATTTATATAGGTTATAAATAATATAAAGTGTATGTAACATATGTGTGTTGCATTTTATTTTATAAAAGGCTTATAAAATAAAATACTTACAACTAAATGCATGTATGTTTTATAAATATGTAATAAAATATAAAATAAATGGAAGGGGTGGGGGGCCATTTTTTTGAAGGCTCCTAGGTGCCAACCACCCTTCCTTGATTACTCCATATAATTATGACTAATACACATGCATTGGTGCAACTTTTAACACACTCTTTGACTCTAGCATTTTGAAAATAATACTTGCAATTTCCTTTGGTTGATTTTTGCAAGTAATTAAGTGTCTAAAATCCTAACCAAGTCTTGGGTGTTGATTATTGCTTGTGGGTATCAAAGATTTGAGGCTTCAAGTTAGAAGTTTTCTTCATCTACATCATCTTCTTCATCCTAGTTCTTCACCTCCATTTTGGAGTAGGTATAAACATCTAACTAGCTCTATTTACATTTAAGTGTATTTTCAAGACTAGATCTTTAATGGATTTCAAATTTAAAAGGGTTAAACTTTACATGCATAAACTTGAAATTGCTTCCGCTTTATATATACATATACACACGAATTTATATGTAACAAAATGGGTTTGTGACTTTGTTTATGTATTGAAATCCATCACTAACGACCGTCCATCACCCCCAACATGTTATGACTTAGTGCCATTCAATAACATCATCCCTTTCGAGTTTCCATTTCGAATATGATTTAGGTGAATCTTTCAATATATCCTTTTGCCCTAGATGTCATGTTAAATCCAAGAGACATAGAATGATCACTCTCTTATAGATTTAACTTTGTCAGGCCTTAGACATCTGACTCTCAACGAATAAGAGGGACAAATTCCATCTTGACTACATACGTCCTAGACATTACACTTCGTACCATACCTGAAACCTCCCTTATGTACTACCATGTTTCAGAATAGCGAAGGAAAGAATCAAGGCACAATATTCGGTGAATATCTGAACCCAATATGTGTCTCAGGTCAGAGGATATAATGATATTCTCCTTTACTCAAGATTACATGTGATCAACCACAAAGGTTCCATATAGTAATCTTGAGAGCGGGTCTTCCAATATTTGTGTCCCACAAATATCTATGAACCTTGGTTGCAACCTTGCCCTACATTCACCATTTGAATGTTAACCAATCCAAGTTCATAATAGTCTAGACCTCACACTTGTTCCCACAAATGTGATCAACTACGGAATTTAGAATAATAATTTATTCATGGATAAAATATGCTAAATTGGAACATGACTCATAATTTAAATTAATACCATAATTATATTAATGAGTTTGAACTAATTCGTTCCGTTACAATACATAAAGTAGATCAATTCCAATCACTAGAATGTCGAAGCCCTAATGCACAAACATGTCCCTCATGTTTTGGCCCATGTAAAAGCTTCGTGAGTGGATCCGCAACATTTTGATCTGTGTGAACTTTGTGAATACATATCTTTCCCTTTTCAACCTCATCCCTAATGTAGTTGAATCTCCGCTCAATGTGACGAGTCTTTTGATGAGCACGAGGTTCCTTGATTTGAGCAATCGCACCCTCGTTGTCACAAAAGATCTCAAGAGGGTCCTGAATGGAAGGGACCACTCCTAAGTCGTCGATGAATTTCTTCATCCATGCAGCTTCCTGAGCTGCCAATGAGGCGGCAATGTACTCCGACTCTGTAGTGGATAACGCAACAACTTCCTGTTTCGCACTCTTCCAAGAGACCGCACCACCATTTAACATGAATACATAACCGGATTGTGACCGAGAGTCATCTCGATCAGTTTGGAAACTCGCGTCCACGTAACCTTTTACAACGAGTTCCTCCTCACCAGACCCATATATTAGAAACATATCCTTAGTCCTTCTAAGGTATTTCAATATACATTTAACCGCAGTCCAATGACTATTTCCTGGGTTATTCTGGTATCTACTTGTCAAGCTTAGAGCGCATGACACATCCGGTCTAGTACATATCATTGCATACATGATAGACCCAATAGCAGATGCGTATGGGACTTTCTTCATTCTCTCTTGTTCATCTTTCGTGGTAGGACACTGAGATGAACTGAGAACGGTTCCTCTTTGAATAGGTACCAAACCTTTCTTAGAGTTTTCCATCTTGAACCTTTTCAAGACCTTATCAATGTATGTACTTTGACTTAAGCCTATCAATCTCTTGGATCTATTCCTATAGATTCCAATCCCCAATATATATTGTGCTTCTCCAAGATCCTTAATGGAGAAGCAACTTTTTAACCAAGTTTTGACCTCTTGCATTGTGGTTATATCATTCCCAAATAATAATACGTC
Source organism: Rutidosis leptorrhynchoides (assembly GCF_046630445.1). Taxonomy (NCBI): domain Eukaryota; kingdom Viridiplantae; phylum Streptophyta; class Magnoliopsida; order Asterales; family Asteraceae; genus Rutidosis; species Rutidosis leptorrhynchoides. Next base: position 203,456,546 of record NC_092339.1, read on the forward strand.
ATCCACATATAGCACAAGGAACATTATGGAGCTCCCACTAGCCTTCTTGTATACACAAGCTTCATCACCATTTTTAATAAAGCCAAATTTCTTTGCCTCTTCATTAAAACGATGATTCCACATTCTCGATGCTTGTTTCAACCCATAGATTGATTTCTTTAACTTGCATACTTTTTTAGGATTTTTCGGATCGACAAAACCTTCGGGCTGTGCCATATAGACATCTTCCTCAAGATATCCATTTAGGAAAGCGGTTTTGACATCCATTTGCCAAATTTCGTAATCATAATGAGCAGCGATGGCAAATAATATCCTAATAGACTTTAGCATTGCCACAGGCGAGAAGGTCTCATCATAGTCAACCCCTTGAGTTTGAGTGAAACCCTTTGCTACAAGTCTAGCTTTGTATGTATCCAAGTTTCCATGTATGTCGGTTTTCATCTTGAAAATCCACTTGCAATCAACTAGCTTAGAGCTAGGAGGTTGCTCAACAAGTTCCCAAACTTGGTTTTCATACATGGATTGCATCTCGGCGTTCATGGCTTCCTGCCATTTATCTTTATCTATCCTTGATAAAGCATCTTTGTAGTTTGTCGGTTCATCCAAATCAACCGTATAGCAACCATCCACGAGAAACCCATATCTCTCGGGAGGATTACTAATCCTACTAGATCTTCGAACGTCTTGTGTACCTTGATCATCCACTTGATCATTTTCAGCATCCTCATGTTGAGTGCTAGTGTCAACCAATTGTGTATCATCGGCTTGATCTTGTACCTCTACAAGATCTATTTTTCTTTCACCATCACCTTCCATAAGGAACTTGGTTTCAAGGAATTCCGCTTTCCGAGCTACAAATACCGTTTGCTCGGATGGATCATAGAAGTAATATCCCATGTCATCTTTGGGATATCCTATGAAGATACACTTTGTGGATCGAGCATGTAGCTTATTTGCTACATAACGCTTAGGATAAGCTTCACATCCCCATACTTTCAAGTATGAAAGAGAAGGAGGTTTTCCAAACCACATCTCATGAGGAGTTCGTTCCACTTTCTTGGTTGGGGCCATATTTAAAATACGAGCCGCGGAGCTTAGACAATAACCCCAAAATGATAGAGGTAACGAGCTTCTAGCCATCATAGATCGAACCATATCCATTAGGGTTCGGTTCCTCCTTTCGGATACTCCATTAAGTTGGGGTGTTCCGGGTGGAGTAAGTTGTGAGATGATCCCACAACTCCTAAGATGATCTTGGAAGGCATCGCTTAGGTATTCACCTCCTCTATCGGTACGAAGTACCTTGATTGTCCTATTGAGTTGATTTTGTACTTCGTTTTGATATTCTTTGAATGCTTTAAACGTTTCGTCCTTGTGTCTTAGTAAATAGACATATCCGAAACGACTAAAGTCATCAATGAAAGTAACAAAGTATCTTTCACCATTCCTAGTTATGGGTTTAAAGGGTCCACATACATCCGAATGTATTAAACCCAATAAATCTTTAGCCCTTTCATGAGTGCCTTTGAAAGGTGCTTTAGTCATCTTGCCTTGTAAACAAGATTCACATACATCAAACGAATCCATTTCATTTGATTTCAAAAGTCCATTCCTTTGAAGTGTATGCATTCGGTTCTTGTTTATATGTCCAAGGCGACAATGCCATAAATAGGAATCACTCAAATCCCTTTTGAGTTTCTTGGTGCTAGTATGGTATATTGAGCTATTAGATGATGCATCATCATGAACCAATTCATAAATTCCATTTGAAGGCGTAGCCTTGAAATAGAATATATCATCTTTAGAAAAATGGATATCATTATCAATAAAATTAACATTGAAACCACATTGTCTTAAGCGAGAAATAGAAATAATGTTTCGACATAAATCCGGTGCATACAAAACATTTTCTAAAATAAGCTCCAATCCACTTGGAAGCTTCAAAACAAATTCTCCTTGAGCTTTAACATGCACCTTTGCACCATTGCCCATATAGAGACTTGATGTTCCCGCTTTATGATCACTTCTTTTGAACCCCTGCAAAGAATTGCAAATATGAGTTCCACATCCCGTGTCTAATACCCATGTATTAGAAGAAGTAATACTAAGCTCTATATATACCATATATATATTACCTGAGGTTTGCCCTGCATCCCTCTTGTCCTTCAACTCTTTAAGATAGACCGGACAGTTTCGTTTCCAATGACCCATCTCACCGCAACCGAAACATGGGTCTTTCTTGGGGTTTGCCTTCTCGGCTACCTTTTGCTTCTTGGCCTTGTTGATGGTTGGGGTAACCATCTTCCCCTTCCCTTTGCCTTGATGGACGGGTCCTTTTCTCTTAGCCACCTTTGGCTTAGAGGTGTTACCTTTAGACCCACCTTGATCAATTGCTAACACGGGTAAAGCTCTTTTACCCATGCTTGTTTCCGCCGTCCTAAGCATACCATGAAGCTCACCTATGCTCTTATCCATCCCATTCATGTTGTAATTAATTACAAATTGATCAAACCTCTTTGATAGGGAGTTAAGGATAAGATCGGTGGCTAACTCATTAGATATGTTAAGGTTGAGACGGTTAGCACGATCGATAAGGCTTTTCATCTTAAGTACATAAGATGAAACCGATTGGGATTCGTCCATACGACAAGCATGAAGCGCCCGAACCGTTTCGAAACGCTCAACACGTGCTTGTTGGAGAAACATCTCCTTCAATTGTGTTATCATGTCGTAAGCGCTATGATGCTCGAAATCCTTTTGGAGTTCGGGTATCATAGTCCCAAGCATTAAGCATGAGACTTGAAGGGAGTCGTGGCAATACTTATCGTAAGAGGCCATTGCCTCCACATCACTCTCATCCGGTTGGTCGGGAATGGGGTCCTCAATCACATACATTTTATCCTCTTGTTTGAGGACAATCCGAAGATTGCGGAACCAATCCATAAAATTTGTATGGTTGAGTTTGTCTTTCTCGAGGAGAGACCGTAACGATAGGTTGTTAAAGTTAAGTGGTGCGTTGTTCATGTTGTTGTTGTTATTAGCGGCCATCTACAAAATTCAACAAAGTTCTTTTAAGTATCGATTTGGATTTAATAAACAATACCCTTTTAATTTGTTTTATTAAATATTAGAATCCAACGGTAAATCAAATTTCGGTTAGGTGACCTTTATCCCGTCATTTGATTTAGCTAGGTAGTCATAATGACAATTGCAATCCTTTTGCAACTTCTAAGTTATGGGATCATGCAATCCTTTTGCATGGCATATTAATCCCATCAACGCCTATTTGTTCCTCATGCTTCGGTGACCCTAAGTTCATGATTCCCAAATCAAGTCGTCCTACTTGTGTAGACATGTAGACTTAACATACAAGTGGTTAGGTGACCTTTATCCCACAAGCATGCAAAGTGTACTTTATTCATATTAGTTCACTCATGACGGTTAGGTGACCTTTATCCCATCATGAGATTCCTAATATGTCTAAGTGTTTCCACAAAAGGATGGCGTTTAACTTGTTTATCTTGTATTAGTAAAGGGATTTTAGGTTTTCTACATTCTAGTTTAGAAAACAAAGTGCTATACACCAACATGCATTTGGTGTGTAGTATGTTTATGAAAAACCCATTTTCATGTGCCTTTTAGTAACCAATTACTAGTTTTAATCATTTCATTACCTTTTTAAATAAACCATTTTATTCAAGTCTAATAACCAATTATTAGTGTCATTTTGTTATGTTTTATTATAACCATTTTATAATGTATTATGCAAGTGTAATCATGTGATGATCTTGTAGCAACCAAACATACAAACATACACAAACATGCATAGCAAAGTGTTCACAATCAAGAGCCATTTTGGTAGACATTTGTTTAGCCAATAAACAAATGTCACCTAAGGGGTTAAACCAAAGTAAGAGATTTTACCAAAATCTCCCACTTAATCTTGTAATCTTCAAAACTTCATCTTGTAATCTTCTTCATGAATCTTCACTTTCATTTTACAAAATCATATCCTAATACAATTTTTCTAGAAAATGAAATAACAACCTATTCTATTTTACAAACCAAAATAGAACAAATTACATACAAAATACAAGATTAATTACAACTTTTACAAACCAAAATTACAAAATAATTACAAGCCATATGAATGAATATTACACCCATGAATAATCACCAAATCAATCAACCAAACAAACACATGGCCTAGGCTCGATTGTGAACAACAACATAACATCAAACATGGCCAAAACTTGAAATCCCAAACCCATTTTTGGGACCAAATATTTCGGCCATCACCATACACCCACCAAAACTCAATATTTTTACATTCTACTTTCATGCATGTTGGTAGATTGTAAAGAAAGTGAGTTTACTAGCCAAAAACAAGAAGCATATTAACAAGACTTTGGCTCTAGATACCATTGATGGATTTCAATACATAAACAAAGTCACAAACCCATTTTGTTACATATAAATTCGTGTGTATATGTATATATAAAGCGGAAGCAATTTCAAGTTTATGCATGTAAAGTTTAACCCTTTAAATTTGAAATCCATTAAAGATCTAGTCTTGAAAATACACTTAAATGTAAATAGAGCTAGTTAGATGTTTATACCTACTCCAAAATGGAGGTGAAGAACTAGGATGAAGAAGATGATGTAGATGAAGAAAACTTCTAACTTGAAGCCTCAAATCTTTGATACCCACAAGCAATAATCAACACCCAAGACTTGGTTAGGATTTTAGACACTTAATTACTTGCAAAAATCAACCAAGAATCCCTTGAAGAAAGGAGAGGAAATTGCAAGTATTATTTTCAAAATGCTAGAGTCAAAGAGTGTTTTAAAGTTGCACCAATGCATGTGTATTAGTCATAATTATATGGAGTAATCAAGGAAGGGTGGTTGGCACCTAGGAGCCTTCAAAAAAATGGCCCCCCACCCCTTCCATTTATTTTATATTTTATTACATATTTATAAAACATACATGCATTTAGTTGTAAGTATTTTATTTTATAAGCCTTTTATAAAATAAAATGCAACACACATATGTTACATACACTTTATATTATTTATAACCTATATAAATAATATACAACATGTAGTAACTTATAATTATCCAAATAATTATATCTAGCATTTATTTTAGAAAACCAATTTCTAAAATTCAAGTGTCGTGTATTTGCTTTAATGATCCGATTGTCAAAACAAATACATAAAGTGTTGATAGCTTGTTATTGGGTATGACCCGACTTGGATCACAACATGTAAGCCACATTAATTTATTATGTCTCTCGGGCACAAGAAAATCCTTCAGAGAGTTGTAGAAGAAAAACGGAAACGGTTAAATGGTTTGGAATGTTATCGGGTTAGCGGGACGTCGCGGGTTCAAACCCGGACTTGGGCATTTTTAAGAACAGTTCCTTGAGGTAGTTTACTTATTACCCATTATTATTGTTATTATTATTATTATTATTATTATATATTATCATTATTACTAAAATTAATATTATTATTAAAAATATCATTATTATTATTTTTATCATTATTAGTATTAACATTATTAGTAATATTTTTATCATTTTGAATATTATTACTATCATTATTATTACTTTTATCAATGCAACAATATTAATTATTATTATTATTATCAATATTAATATTAATATTATTATTACAATAAAAGTTAGTTACATAAAGTATACTTAATAAAATTATATTTTATAAACTAATTATTTAAAATATAAAAAAATAAATATACCTACACATGAATTACTAAATAACAAGTTATATTAATAATAATACATAAATTATTCGACTTTAATTATATGTGTTAATATATACATAAATGATATAGGTTCGTGAATCCAAGACCAATCTTACACTTGTTCAATGATGTTATATGTATTTTTACTACAAAATACAGTATGGTGAGTTTCATTTGCTCCCTTTTTAATTGCTTTTACAATATATATTTTTGGGCTGAGAATACATGCGCTGCTTTTATAAATGTTTACAAAATAGACACAAGTACTTAAAAATATATTCTACGTTGAGTTGTACCACTGGCATATTTCTCTGTAGCTTGGTAACTACTATTTACATGGGTATTGTAAACGCGAATCCTGTTGATAGATCTATCGGGCCTGACAACACCAACCGGACTGGACGACCAGTATTCAACGGTTGCACAGTACTTCATTTCAGTGACTACACTTGGTACGGTGTAGTGAGATTTCATAATAAAGGGAATATGCGACGTTGATTAAATGTTAAGTATGGTTACCAAGTGCTCAACCACTTAGAATGCTTTTCATACACTTGCGAGTGTATTACGTTTATAAATATGAAATCTTGTGGTCTATTAAAATAATGGAAATGATTGTTATGATAAACCTATGAACTCACCAACCTTTTGGTTGACACTTTAAAGCATGTTTATTCTCAGGTACGAATTAAGTCTTCCGCTGTGCATTTGCTCATTTTAAGGACATTACTTGGAGTCGATCATCGCAATGGGACCAGATGTTGATGACTTCGTCCAGGTGGATAAGGACGGGTTATCACATGAACAAACTTACCATCAAGAATCGCTACCCACTACCGAGAATCGACGACTTATTTGATCAACTACAAGGCTCGTCCGTTTATTCAAAGATTGACTTACGTTCCGGGTATCATCAAATGCGGATGAAAGAAGATGATATTCCAAAGACTGCTTTCAGAACACGTTACGGTCATTACGAGTTAATGGTCATGCCATTTGGTTTAACTAATGCACCAGCTGTGTTCATGGACCTTATGAACCGAGTGTGTGGACCATACCTTGACAAGTTTGTCATTGTTTTCATTGATGACATACTTATTTACTCAAAGAATGACCAAGAACACGGTGAACATTTGAGAAAGGTGTTAGAAGTATTGAGGAAGGAAGAATTGTAAGCTAAGTTTTCAAAGTATGCATTTTGGTTGGAAGAAGTTCAATTCCTCGGTCACATAGTGAACAAAGAAGGTATTAAGGTGGATCCGGCAAAAATAGAAACTGTTGAAAAGTGGGAAACCCCGAAAACTCCGAAACACATACGCCAGTTTTTAGGACTAGCTGGTTACTACAGAAGGTTCATCCAAGACTTTTCCAGAATAGCAAAACCCTTGACTGCATTAACGCATAAAGGGAAGAAATTTGAATGGAAGGATGAACAAGAGAAAGCGTTTCAGTTATTGAAGAAAAATCTAACTACGGGACCTATATTGTCATTGCCTGAAGGGAATGATGATTTTGTTATTTATTGTGACGCATCAAAGCAAGGTCTCGGTTGTGTATTAATGCAATGAACGAAGGTGATTGCTTATGCGTCTAGACAATTGAAGATTCACGAGCAAAATTATACGACGCATGATTTGGAATTAGGCGCGGTTATTTTTGCATTAAAGACTTGGAGGCACTACTTATATGGGGTCAAAAGTATTATATATACCGACCACAAAAGTCTTCAACACATATTTAATCAGAAACAACTGAATATGAGGCAGCGTAGGTGGATTGAATTGTTGAATGATTACGACTTTGAGATTCGTTACCACCCGGGAAAGGCAAATGTGGTAGCCGATGCCTTGAGCAGGAAGAACAGAGAACCCATTCGAGTAAAATCTATGAATATAATGATTCATAATAACCTTACTACTCAAATAAAGGAGGCGCAACAAGGAGTTTTAAAAGAGGGAAATTTAAAGGATGAAATACCCAAGGGATCGGAGAAGCATCTTAATATTCGGGAAGACGGAACCCGGTATAGGGCTGAAAGGATTTGGGTACCAAAATTTGGAGATATGAGAGAAATGGTACTTAGAGAAGCTCATAAAACCAGATACTCAATACATCCTGGAACGGGGAAGATGTACAAGGATCTCAAGAAACATTTTTGGTGGCCGGGTATGAAAGCTGATGTTGCTAAATACGTAGGAGAATGTTTGACGTGTTCTAAGGTCAAAGCTGAGCATCAGAAACCATCAGGTCTACTTCAACAACCCGAAATCCCGGAATGGAAATGGGAAAACATTACCATGGATTTCATCACTAAATTGCCAAGGACTGCAAGTGGTTTTGATACTATTTGGGTAATAGTTGATCGTCTCACCAAATCAACACACTTCCTACCAATAAGAGAAGATGACAAGATGGAGAAGTTAGCACGACTATATTTGAAGGAAGTCATCTCCAGACATGGAATACCAATCTCTATTATCTCTGATAGGGATGGCAGATTTATTTCAAGATTCTGGCAGACATTACAGCAAGCATTAGGAACTCGTCTAGACATGAGTACTGCCTATCATCCACAAATTGATGGGCAGAGCGAAAGGACGATACAAACGCTTGAAGACATGCTACGAGCATGTGTTATTGATTTCGTAAACAGTTGGGATCGACATCTACCGTTAGCAGAATTTTCCTACAACAACAGCTACCATTCAAGCATTGAGATGGCACCGTTTGAAGCACTTTATGGTAGAAAGTGTAGGTCTCCTATTTGTTGGAGTGAAGTGGGGGATAGACAGATTACGGGTCCGGAGATTATACAAGAAACTACCGAGAAGATCATCCAAATTCAACAACGGTTGAAAACCGCACAAAGTCGACAAAAGAGTTACACTGACATTAAAAGAAAAGATATAGAATTTGAAATTGGAGAGATGGTCATGCTTAAAGTTGCACCTTGGAAAGGAGTTGTTCGATTTGGTAAACGAGGGAAATTAAATCCAAGGTATATTGGACCATTCAAGATTATTGATCGTGTCGGACCAGTAGCTTACCGACTTGAGTTACCTCAACAACTCGAGGCTGTACATAACACTTTCCACGTCTCGAATTTGAAGAAATGTTTTGCTAAAGAAGATCTCACTATTCCGTTAGATGAAATCCAAATCAACGAAAAACTTCAATTCATCGAAGAACCCGTCGAAATAATGGATCGTGAGGTTAAAAGACTTAAGCAAAACAAGATACCAATTGTTAAGGTTCGATGGAATGCTCGTAGAGGACCCGAGTTCACCTGGGAGCGTGAAGATCAGATGAAGAAGAAATACCCGCATCTATTTCCAGAAGATTCGTCAACACCTTCAACAGCTTAAAATTTCGGGACGAAATTTATTTAACGGGTAGGTACTGTAGTGACCCGAACTTTTCCATGTTTATATATATTAATTGAGATTGATATTTACATGATTAAATGTTTCCAACATGTTAAGCAATCAAAGTTGTTAAGACTTGATTAATTGAAATATGTTTCATATAGACAATTGACCACCCAAGTTGACTGGCGATTCACGAACGTTAAAACTTGTAAAAATGACATGACGATATATATATGGATATACATATGGTTAACATGAGATTATGATAAGTAAGTATCTCCATAAGTATATTAACAATGAGTTATATACATATAAACAAGACTACTAACTTAGGGATTTCGAAACGAGACATATATGTAACGATTATCGTTGTAACGACATTTAAATGTATATATATCATATTAAAATATATTAATATATCATAATATCATGATAATATAATAATTTAACATCTCATTAGATATAATAAACAATGGGTTAACAACATTAATTGAGATCGTTAACTTAAAGGTTTCAAAACAACACTTACATGTAACGACTAACGATGACTTAACGACTCAGTTAAAATGTATATACATGTAGTGTATTTAGATGTATTAAAATACTTTTGGAAGACTTCAAGACATACATCAAAACACTCATACTTAACGAAAATGGTTACAGTTACTTTCCCATTCTTTTCTTTCATCAAGAATTCTAGTCGTATTCTTACCCGTATTATACACAGCTTCAAAACGTACTTACTATGGGTATATACCAATAGGAACTAGCATGGGATTCCACTTTTGATTATGTCATGTATGACTAATCAATTTTAACTTCTACCATGAGCTAGTCAACTAACTAGAACTCCTTTTAACCCCACTCACCATTCACCAATTACCACTCATCATTCACTCCATTTCACTTCCAATTCTCTTTCTAATTCTCTCTCAACACACACACACTATTATGAACGTATTTTTCCAGTAGTTAATCATCATCTTCATCAAAATTCTCTTCAAGAATCAAGCTATAATCATCATAGGAAGAACACTTCAAGAACACTTCAAAAATTCCTTCAAGTTTACTAATTTACTTCCAAGCATTCTAATCCATTCCAAGTAATCATCTAAGATCAAGAAACCTTTGTTATATACAGTAGGTTATCTTTCTTATTCAAGGTAATACTCATATTCAAACTTTGATTCAATTTCTATAACTATAAACTATCTTAATTCGAGTAAAAATCTTACTTGAACTTGTTTTTGTGTCATGATCCTACTTCAAGAACTTTCAAGCCATCCAAGATCCTTTGAAGCTAGATCATTTCTTGTCACTTCCAGTAGGTTTACCTACTAAACTTGAGGTAGTAATGATGTTCATAACATCATTCGATTCATATATATAAAACTATCTTATTCGAAGGTTTAAACTCGTAATCACTAGAACATAGTTTAGTTAATTTTATACTTGTTCGCAAACAAACGTTAATCCTTCTAACTTGACTTTTAAAATTAACTAAACACATGTTCTATATCTATATGATATGCTAATTTAATGATTTAAAACCTGGAAACACGAAAAACACCGTAAAACCGGATTTACGCCGTCGTAGTAACACCGCGGGCTGTTTTGGGTTAGTTAATTAAAAACTATGATAAACTTTGATTTAAAAGTTGTTATTCTGAGAAAATGATTTTTATTATGAACATGAAACTATATCCAAAAATTATGGTTAAACTCAAAGTGGAAGTATGTTTTCTAAAATGGTCATGTAGACGTCGATCTTTCGACTGAAATGACTACCTTTACAAAAATGACTTGTAACTTATTTTTCCGACTATAAACCTATACTTTTTCTGTTTAGATTCATAAAATAGAGTTCAATATGAAACCATAGCAATTTGATTCACTCAAAACGGATTTAAAATGAAGAAGTTATGGGTAAAACAAGATTGGATAATTTTTCTCATTTTAGCTACGTGAAAATTGGTAACAAATCTATTCCAACCATAACTTAATCAACTTGTATTGTATATTATGTAATCTTGAGATACCATAGACACGTATACAATGTTTCGACCTATCATGTCGACACATCTATATATATTTCGGAACAACCATAGACACTCTATATGTGAATGTTGGAGTTAGCTATACAGGGTTGAGGTTGATTCTAAAATATATATAGTTTGAGTTGTGATCAATACTGAGATACGTATACACTGGGTCGTGGATTGATTCAAGATAATATTTATCGATTTATTTCTGTACATCTAACTGTGGACAACTAGTTGTAGGTTACTAACGAGGACAGCTGACTTAATAAACTTAAAACATCAAAATGTATTAAAAGTGTTGTAAATATATTTTGAACATACTTTAATATATATGTATATATTGTTATAGGTTCGTGAATCAACAGTGGCCAAGTCTTACTTCTCGACGAAGTAAAAATCTGTGAAAGTGAGTTATAGTCCCACTTTTAAAATCTAATATTTTTGGGATGAGAATACATGCAGGTTTTATAAATGATTTACAAAATAGACACAAGTACGTGAAACTACATTCTATGGTTGAATTATCGAAATCGAATATGCCCCTTTTTATTAAGTCTGGTAATCTAAGAATTAGGGAACAGACACCCTAATTGACGCGAATCCTAAAGATAGATCTATTGGGCCTAACAAACCCCATCTAAAGTACCGGATGCTTTAGTACTGCGAAATTTATATCATATCCGAAGGGTGTCCCGGAATGATGGGGATATTCTTATATATGCATCTTGTTAATGTCGGTTACCAGGTGTTCACCATATGAATGATTTTTATCTCTATGTATGGGATGTGTATTGAAATATGAAATCTTGTGGTCTATTGTTACGATTTGATATATATAGGTTAAACCTATAACTCACCAACATTTTTGTTGACGTTTAAAGCATGTTTATTCTTAGGTGAATATTAAGAGCTTCTGCTGTTGCATACTAAAATAAGGACAAGATTTGGAGTCCATGTTTGTATGATATTGTGTAAAAACTGCATTCAAGAAACTGATTTCGATGTAACATATTTGTATTGTAAACCATTATGTAATGGTCATGTGTAAACAGGATATTTTAGATTATCATTATTTGATAATCTACGTAAAGCTTTTTAAACTTTCATTTATAAAATAAAGGTTATGGTTTGTTTTAAAATGAATGCAGTCTTTGAAAAACGTCTCATATAGAGGTCAAAACCTCGCAACGAAATCAATTAATATGGAACGTTTTTAATCAATAAGAACGGGACATTTCACCTTGGTTGCATGAAATCTTTACAGGGATAAGACAAGAACGCAATCATTGGTTTTGGCAATGAAATCACTGATCAAATTAACTGAGAGATTGTGTGTTTTCTGTTGGTTAGAAAATGAACGCAGAATAAACAAATGAAACGTTCATAAACTATTATAGAAAACAGTTAGAAAAGTGAAAGGGTGTATCCCTTCATTTTGGCGGGAAAACCAGTTATACAAAAAGGTATAACACTTGGCTGGTATTCTGCCCCTTGGACCCCGCCAGGGGCGCTGCCTCTTGGACCCCGCTAGGGGCGCTGCCCCTTGAACCCCACAGGGGGAGCGTCCCCCTTGACCCCTGTAATTACGCGCCAGTTAGTAGCCAACTCTTATGGGCGTGTACTTTACACTCTCCGAACCTGTTGTTAAGTAAAACTAGCTAACTCTTGCATTCAAGTAATCGCAACTAACTAAAATCCATGTTGGATGACACTAAAATCACCAATAATTCCTTCCCATTTTAGTGTAATCCTTGATTTACTAATATAATTAAAGAAATAATATGGCTGAAATGGACGGTTTTATTTATGCGGTGTCGTTAGGCCGCAAGGCATCGAAATCAACCACCAACAAGGGGTAATGGTTTTAAATTTATACTTAGTGGGGCCTAAATCTTACTACTCCTTATTATGAGTAAGGGAAGTATGACCTAGGGTTGTATTTTTAAGGATATCAGTAGAATCGAACCTATAACTAAAAGCTTAAGATAATCCTAAAGTGAAGGAGTAGTGGTATATTACCTAATTTTGGGTTTTCTAGTTTATAAGATAAAGTAAAGTAAATGCGATAAAATTCATAACTCAGATAAAGTTAAAACAAGTGCATGCTATGATTACGGAATGCTGGCTCATGGATAGGTAGTGACCTTGTATTCACTACAGTAATCCTAAACGCCCCTGTCATAAGAAATGTCACTAGGTAAAGCGATAGGCTTAAAGATTCTGAATAGACAGCAACGTCCCTTACCCCCGACGCGCGTGTAGTCTGACTACAGACATACACGTTCAGACAGCTCATCCAATTGAGCGACTCGGTTGGGTGACGTATTAACATTTCACAATGGTCTAAACTTTCTTAAGAATAATGGGATGCAGGGATTACCGTATCCGAGAGACGTGATGTGTCTTGATGCTTTCGTTAATGATTGGGTTTAAAAGAAAGTTAGGCCCTTAAAAAGTGTTCAACCATAAAGAACACCATGGCCAAGTAAGTTCGACTACCATGAACACGTTCGGTTATCCTAACGGTCCAATCCTTTATGTGTTTAAACAAACAGTTCCTTAATTAACCAAGAATCCCTCATGTGGGGTGCAATGCTTGAGAATGCATTATGGTGAAGTGTACTAATCAGCACTGACCGAGTTCCATGGCCTTACTTAGCAGACGTACATCTTATAACAATCGTTGTGCTTCAGTGTGCACCTACGAAGTTTATATGCTTGGTGACTACACTTGCATGGTCTAGGACCGACAATGTACTAAGAGTTTAGTTAGATGTTTCACTACGAAAGAGTCCTCAGTCGGAATCCAAGGCTCGGTGGACTTACTACCATTGGTGTGCCTCAGTCAAACTTACGTTGTATCCCATAGACTTCTCTTACCAAGGGGTGAAACAGATAGTGTACTCTGAATCAGGGTTCGCGACTTCCCACTAACAGAGCCAATAACTACGTTCTATTAGTTGGAAAAGTGATTGAGTTCAAAGCATAATCGGAAAGCATCTTGACAACATACACAAGCTATAATATTATTTCGGCATTATAACTGACTACATCATATCATACACTAAAGATAACTACACGCTAATCATGGGAACAATATCACAAGGCATAATAATGGAATACATTATATAAAGACAAATGATAGAAGTACCAGTATATTAAACGAGTTCCGAATGCAAAAGTGACAACTTCAAACTCTAGACCGCTCCTAATACAATCTTCGGCGTTCTTTTCCGGGTACTAGGTTTCTCGTACGGAGTTGAAAGCCTTAAAAGTATGACTAATATTGTAGAAAGAGAGAGAAAGAAGTGAATTGAAGTGTGTGTTGAAATGGATGACAAAGACCCTTTAAATAAGCTTGAATTTTGCCTGCAAACGGCTGGCAGGCCGTTTGGCAAGCCGTTTGCAGGGGCCTTTTGCCAGACCAGCCCGTTTGCTGTGGCCGTTTGATCTGGGCGTATGGCAGGCCGTTTGCCATACTGGCAGGCCATTTGGCAAGCTGTTTGGCTTGCTGATTCGCTTGATCGTAACTTGATTTCTTGTCTTTCACCGTTTTCGCTCTAGAATCTTCGTTTTAGCTCCGATTTACTTGATTCTTCTTGCACCGTCTTCGTAATCACTTCTTCTTCAATTTTAACAGATGAAACGGACATTTTGGCGATAAAGTTTGGAACTTTATTATCTTTGGGCCTTAATACCGAGGTGAAAATGTGACTTTTTAGCCGATATCAACAAACAAAACAAACTAATGCATAAATGAAAATGTTTCAAAAATTGAATTTTCACTTAGTTTAATATTTATGAGAATTCGAGAATCAGGGTGTTTCAGAAATTGAACCATTCAACTCATATGAACACTATAAAATCTATACACATCAGTTTCTTACATATCCCTAAGACAATCTTGACACTATTATATGTCATGTGTCCCAATCCTTCAGTGAACATATTGGCAGCTAAGTCCAAAGTTCCATTGAAGCGGCAAAACTTCATGCTCACATAGGTAGTCCTTTTACATCTTGCACCTGCTTATGCAAATTTTCAAAAGAACTATTAAGGAGATTAACTTCAACCTAACTCAACTTGCAGGTCTAAACACATACTTTGGGATCAGAATTTTTATGCGTTCAATCTTCAGAAAGTAAGCTTACCTCATTGAATTCAGCTTATAGCGTTGTACTAGAAGGAAATTGGGAGTCTCAATTTGGTAGATTTATGCGGACTTCAATCCCACTCCGATAGCTGACCTTGTGCACCAAGTCTCGGGCTATTGCTTTTGTCAAGTGATCCACTAAATTTTGTTGTGATCTAACAAAACTTACCGATATCACTTCATGTAAAATCAGCTTGCAAACCATACTATGTCTAACACCTAAGTGTTTAGACTTTCCATTATACATTTGGCTATAATCCTTAGCCAAAGTAGCTTCACTGTCACAACTGATAGAAATAGGAGATATTAGCTTTGGTCACAAAGGAATTTCATAAATCAAATTCCTCAACCAATCAGCTTCCGTACCAGCTACAGCCAAAGCTACAAATTCAAACTCCATGGTTGAATTTGTAATACATGTTTGCTTCTTAGAAGCCCATGATATAGCACCTCCTCCAAGTAACACGTCATAGATGAATGATCTTAGGCGTTGGTTATCCAACTTGCATCCGAATATCCTTCTAAAACTGAAGGCAGCCCAGTATAAGTGATACCATAATCTATAGTACCCTTTAGATAATTGAATACTCTAACTACAGAACGCCAATGAATAGCATTTGGATTACTAGTAAACCTACTCAGTTTTCCCACCATGAAAGCAATATCGGGGCGTGTGCTAGTCATATCATACATCAAACATCCAATTGCTCGAGAGTATTCAAGCTGGTGATACACCTTTACCCGAATGGGGCATAAGCTTCACATTTACATCAACGAGAGTATTCAAGGGAGAACATTGATCACACTTAAACCGTTTCAGAATCTTCCCAATGTAATGAGATTGTGTGATCGTGATACCTCTATCATCCCTTTTAATCCATATGCCTAGGATTACATACGCCACTCCTATGTCCTTTATGGAGAACTTCAAAGATAAAAATTCTTTTATTCTATCAACTTGATCTTGGTCAGTACCAGTACAACATGTCATCCACGTATAAGAAAATGATCACACCTTTTCTAGATTGATTGAATTTTCTATATACACATTTGTCAGGTTGATTTAGTACAAAACCATTGGACAACACCACATCATTAAACTTTTGATGCCACTTCTTAGGAGCTTGTTTCATCCCGTACAATGATTTAACCAACTTGCACACCTTATGCTCTTAACTCGGCATAACAAACCCTTCTGTGAGACGACCCGTCCTATCCCATAAGGACGAATACAATAACATATGGTTACATTGCGAGGTATTTGACCTCTATATGATACATTTTACAAATATTGCATTCGTTTTTAAAAGACCAACTTTCATTACATCGAACGTTGACAGACATGCATACCATTTCATAATATATCCAAATTATAAATGACTTAAATATAATCTTGTTGAACTCAACGACTCGAATGCAACGTCTTTTGAAATATGCCATGAATGACTCCAAGTAATATCTTTAAAATGAGAAAATTCACAGTGGAAGATTTCTTTAATACCTGAGAATAAACATGCTTAAAAGTGTCAACCAAAAGGTTGGTGAGTTCATTAGTTTATCATAATCAATCATTTCCATAATTTTAATAGACCACAAGATTCTCATTTTTCATAAATAACGTTACACACGCAAGTGCGTAAAAATCATTCATATGGTGAACGCTTGATAACCGAACTAACAAGGATGCATATAGAATATCCCCCGCATACTCGCAAGTATGCTATATAACGGCAATCGTAATCACCTTTTTAAATTGAAGTACTAAAGCATACCATTTTCCAGTATGGGGGTGTTAGTGCCCGTAGATCTAACTTTAGGATTCGCGTCAATTAGGGTGTCTGTTCCCTAATTCTTAGGCTACCAAGCTAAAAGGGGTAATATTCGATTTCGATAATCCAACCATAGAATGTAATTTTCGAGTACTTGTTTCTATTTCGTCAAACATTTATAAAACAGCGCATGTATTCTCAGTCCCAAAAATATATATTGCAAAAACATTTAAAAAGGGAGTAATGAAACTCACGATACTGTATTTTGTTGTAAAAATACATATGACGGCATTGAACAAGTGTAAGGTTGGCCTCAGATTTACGAACCTATATTAAGTATATATATATTTATATATTGGTCAATATCTGTCTAACAATTTAGGTCAAGTCGTAGTGTATCACAATCCTAATGCTCGAGATTATCATGCAAAAGTCAACAAAATCATCTAATCCAAAAAATGACTTCCAAAATCTATATATGTTTATTATATAACTTAAATATAGTCATTTTATATATTTAAATATATTTATCAGATTTTATTAGAGTAAATAATACAAATCATTTATTAATAAAAATTTAAATTAAAATTTATATATGATAAAAATATACTTTTATATATCTTAAGTAATAAAATTTATAAAGTTCACTTAATAACATAAAAATATAGTAGTATGTATTATTAATGTAATTATATTACGTGTGGTAAAAATATCTTTATATCACATATTTATTTGATAAAATAATATTGATAATAATAATAATAAGTAAAAGTTGTATTATTTTGTAATAATAATAATAATAATAATAATAATAATAATAATAATAATAATAATAATAATAATAATAATAACAATATTTATTTACTACAATATTTATTTACTAATGATGCTATTAATTACAATAAAATGATAATTCTAATCATGATAATTTTAACGATACTTTTTAATATTAACTGTAATAATAATAATAATATTTTATATAAAAATAATAATTCTATTCAAAATGATAATTTTAAATAATAATAACACTAAAATGATAATAATAATGATATTTTATAATAACAATGATATTTCTATTAAAAATGATAATTTTTAAAAAATGATAGTTTTAATATTAATGATACTTTTAATAATAATAATAATGATGATAAAATAATGAAAACGATATTTTTATCTCAATCAATATCTTACAATATTTTAATTTCATCATGATACTTATACTCATTATTTCCTAATCGATTTGTTTAATAACTTTTAGTCCTCTTTTATCGCATTCATAATAATGATAATACTAGTAATCATAATAATTTGATGATACAATATTAGTTTTAATGATAATGATACTAATAATAATAATTATAATAATACTAATGATAATACAAATAATAATAATAATAATAATAATAATAATAATAATAATAATAATAATAATAATAATAATAATAACAATAATAATAATAATAATAATGATAATATTAATAATAACCTTAATGATAATAACGAGAGTAATAATAATAACAATAACAATTTTTAATGATAATACTTATATTAATAACGATAACGATAATAATAAAAATAATAATTATTATATAGTAATAGTAACGACGATAATAACGACGACAGTAATAATAATCATTTTAATAATAATACTAAAATTAACGATAAGTCAGTTGACTATATCTTTTAATCCGTTCATCGAAACCATACGCTTCCTAAATGAAAAGTTATTAATTTTTTGTCAGCTTTCCAACGACATGCATATCATATACCTTATCTCAGTAGTATGTGTATCAAATTCATGATTTCTCATAAACTATATAACGACGAAATTAAGCATACAAGCGTGCATAATCATATATACTGTCGTAACCCATCCTAATCCATCTGGACGAATACATTACATTTGGTTACATCGTGAGGTACTTGACCTCTATATGATACATTTTACAAACATTGCATTCGTTTTTAAAAGACAAACTTTCATTACATCGAAAGTTGACGGCATGCATACCATTTCATAATATATCCAACTATAATTGATTTAGTAATAATCTTGATGAACTCAACGACTTGAATACAACGTCTTTTGAAATATGTCATGAATGACTCCAAGTAATATCTCTAAAATGAGCAAATGCACAGCGAAAGATTTCTTTCATATCTGAGAATAAACATGCTTTAAAGTGTCAACCAAAAGGTTGGTGAGTTCATTAGTTTATCATAAATATTCATTTCTATCATTTTAATAGACCACAAGATTTTCATTTCTCATAAATATATGTCCCATGCATAGAGACAAAAATAATCATTCATATGGATTGAACACCTGGTAACCGATATTACCAAGATGCATATAGAATATCCCCATCATTCCGGGACACCCATCGGACATGATAAAATTGAAGTACTAAAGCATTCCAAATTCTAGAATGGGGCTTGTTGGGCCCAATAGATCTATCTTTAGGATTCGCGTCAATTAGTAGATCGGTTTAATAATTCTTAGGTTACCAAGAAAAAGGGGCATATTCGGCATCGATCATTCACCCATATAATGTAGTTTCAATTTCTTTTGTCTATTTCGTAAAACATTTATAAAAATTGCGCATGTATTCTCAGCCCAAAAATATAAAGGGTAAAAAGGCAAATGAAACTCACAATACTGTATTTTATAGTAAAAATACATATGACTGCATTGAACAAATATAGGGTTGGCCTCGGATTCACGAACCTATATCATTTATATGTATATTAACACATATAATGGTAATCAAACAAATTTAGGTATTATTATTAATTGTTATTTTAGTAACTTGTACGTTTCATTAATAACTAAATTAACTATATTTATTTTTTTATATACATTAAATAGATAATTAATATTTATTATAAACATATTAATATAGTTATGTTTTATGTAAATAATATATTTTTATATAGAAAATCTTTATTTGATATATTAATTTAATAATACTAATAATAATAATGATAAAAGTAATAATATTAGTGTTAGAAATAATAAAAATGATAATAAAAATAATAATGATAAAAATAATGATAATTCTAATAATAAAAATAATGATAGTTCTAATAATAAAAATGATAATTTTTATAAAAAAAAATTAGTTTCAATAACAATATTACTTATATTAAAAATGATAATAATAATAATAATAATAATAATAATAATAATAATAATAATAATAATAATAATAATAATAATAATAATAATAATAATAATAATTAATAATAATAATAATAATAATAATAATAATAATAATAATAATAATAATAATAATAATAATAATAATAATAATAATAATAATAATAATAATAATAATAATAATAATAATAAAATGAGTAATAAGTAAACTACCTCAAAGAAGTAGTCCAAAAAAAAATGTCCAAGTCCGGGTTTGAACCCGTGACGTCCCGCTAACCCGACCAAGCGCCAAACCAAGCACTCTGCTTAACATTTCTGATTTTATTCCTATCTCTATTTTATTTAACCCGATCCTTTAATGTTTCTATTCCTTCTTCTTCATAAAATCATATCATTATCATATCCGAAACATTATCATCATCATCATCATCATCATCATAATCTTATCATCCTCTTACATCATCACTTCACGATCATTATCATCTTCATCATCATAATTCACGTATCATCTCCTTTATCTTCGTAATATTCTTCTTCATTCATCATCATACATCATAACAATAACCATACATCATCCTAACAGTTTTGGTTTGATTTCGTGGAACAAGAATTGCGGACAGGAAAACAGTGATTTTGTTAGTAGTGGCCCAAATTGATTTCACAAGTCCATTTAATAATTAAGTGCCCAAAGGAAAAATAGCATATGGTGGCCCAACTTGTATCCCACCATACTCGCTGGAAACAAAAAAAAAATTATGTTCGGGAATGCAGTTCAATTTCATCCTAGCATCTCTTCACCTTTAACTTTATTTAATATATAAATCATAATTCCATAAGTGGGTCATCTTGTTGTCAAAGAATCAGGGAACCAACAATAATAAACATATCATCATTATTCGTTGTAACCCACTTCCATTACTTTAACAACAATAACAACAAAAAATTCGCTGTTTGAAAAAAATAGTTGGAGTCTACGGAATTGAATCATAGGATTCGAAACAGAAAGCAGGAAACCGTCCCTTTTTAATTGCCTTTATCATCATCATTGTGTACTCCATAATCCACTCATCATTGACATCTATATATAATTATTCTTGTTCTTGTTAAAAGAATACAGCAAAGTTGCAGTAATTATCGCGAAGGAAGATGAACATAAGTATAGTTGCGGGTTTCGAATAAAACAACAAAAATTAGAGTGGCGTTTGATATGGGTTTCATGGTGACGGTTTATGTGATGACCCGGAAATTTCCGATCAAATTTAAACCTTAATCTTTATATGGTTCCGACATGATAAGCAAAATCTGTAATGTTGAGTCTCAAAAACTCTGAACTATTTATATGGAATCATTTGACCTTTGACTACTCCCGACGATTCACGAACAGTTGTGTGTAAATAAATATGTAAATATATAAATATATGTTATTATGAATCTATGAATGATATAGATATATATAATTCAGTAAATATCATTATATAAAATAATATTACATTTAAATGCAAGATTGAAAATAATTGTTTTATTAATTTTATTATCATTACTTTTATTGATATTAAAATTTGTATAATTAATATTATTATATCTAATAAAATATATATATATATATATATATATATATATATATATATATATATATATATATATATATATATATATATATACATAATTTGATATGTATAAGTTAGTATCATCAATATTATTATCATTAATAATATTAATATTATTATAAGATTATTATTATCATTTTAATATTTTTATTAGTAATTAAAATATTTAAAATTATAATTTTTTCTAGTAATAATATTATTAATTATCAATTATTATTACTAGTTACTTTGTTAATAATATTAACATATTTATACTTGTTAAATATCAACAATTTAAGAATTTAAAATATACATATATATAAACAGGATATATAAATACAGATATGTATATATACATATATATGAATACATATACAAATATATATAAATACGTATTACAATTATATAGATAGATAAATGCACATATACAGATATATAAATATATAAATACAGTGTGTATATATATAAATACATATAAAAATACGTATTCAGTTGCAAGTAGCTATCAACCTTTTAAATAGTTTTGTTTCTGTCTCTAAACTAAATTACAGATCGAATCATTCTAGTACAATATAAACAAAATCTGTTAGGAATCACTATCACAAATCAATTTAATCCCTCCTTTATCTGTTCACGTACTCATCTGCTTTATTTTTTTTATTCTATCTGATACAAATTGCTCGTACTTCCTGTCTGTTTAGTCTGTACCCGATTGGAATTGAATTCTCAATACAAATAAAAGCTGATCAAATCATCTCTACTGACTACAATTATTCGAATACCATTTATATTTGATATTATTCTGTAATGCGAATGAATGAAAAGAAAAATAAACTTAAAACAACACGAACCTTTACTCTTCTACTCTTTCTGTTTAAAATGCAAGAACAATCAAACCACTTTCTCTATGTGTACATGAGAACGTTTACATATATGTGCATTAAACTTACACCTGATTATAACTCAACCGTGACCATATCTCTCGGTTGACTACCACCATCAACCCGACACAACCACAACCGGTTACCACCACCCTCATCATCTCTCTATCTCTCTTCATTTGATGAACCACCCACCACAACCGTCTTTGTGTTTGTACAATACCTTCACAACCTAACTATCAAACAACCACACTATGATTTAAACTATCACCATACGAGAATCAACTTAAAACAACCATCATCACCACACGATTATCTCACTAACCATCTAACTCATCATGAAAACCAAACAAATCACAAATACCTTTGAGTTAATAATGGACTGCAGCTATGTTCATATTTTTTTACTGTATTCTAAGACCCAAACATGCTGCGAGGGTTTTGTTTCTACTTCTGTCCCAACAAAACAATCACCACTCACCGTCGCTGCACCACTGTCTTCTACTTCTAATTACTATTTAAAGCAGTAGCTTTTGCTGCTGTATTACTCCTAATTCTTGCCTTTGTTAAATGATGAAGATGACGAGAAGTATACATGCAAAGGTTAGAATTTGACAAAACATGATTATATAGGAATTGATACTAACGCATTATTAGAAGTTAAACAAGTGGGAAGGTAATAGAAATATATGGCCGACAAGCTTTAAGTAATGAATACCTATTTTTCAATAATTTTCGGTAGAGGATTACAATTGTGGAGATTAATAAACGCATAATAGGAATTTCTTTAATCATGGAGCACTTGGTGGCCGACCTTTATAAGGCATGAAACCCCACCAATCCATCGTGAGTATTGGGATCTGCTAGCAACCTTTAAATCAATCGACTTGGGCTGCGGTTATTATGTTTCACAAATTGGGCCGAGGCCGATTGTAATAAATAATAATGATATGACGAACGAGTAAGTTTGAGGAGGTTTAATTAAGATTATGATTATGATTATGAAAAGATTATAATTATGATATTGTTATAGGATTATGATGATACATGGTGAGATGTTTAGATGATGAAGAGGTTATGGGAAAATAATGATATTATGATTTTATGTGTTTATAACAAATCGATATTATGATGATACTAAAATGGTGACGATTAAGATGGTGTTTATGGCTAGGATTAAATTAAGATTACGATCATGATGGTAGGATCAATGATGTCATGATGATGAATGATGATGATATGCATCGGGATATATAGATTAAAATGAAACCGTGTTATATAGATATCATGATGTTGAAATATTAAAATGATAATGATGGCGATTAGGATAGAAAATTGTGATCAGAGGAGTAGCGAAGGATGTTATCGGGTTAGCGGGACGTCGCGGGTTCAAACCCGGACTTGGGCATTATTTTTAAGGGCTACTTCTTGGAGGTAGTTTACTTATTACTCATTTTTATTATCATTATTATTATTATTATTATTATCATTTTTAAAGTATGTAGTATTATTATTGAAACTAAATTTTTATATAAAAATTATCATTTTTATTATTAGAACTATCATTATTATTATTATTAGAATTACCATTATTTTTATCATTATTATTTTTATTATCATTTTTATTATTTCTAACACTAATATTATTATTCTTATCATTATTATTATTAGTATTATTAATTATTAATATATCAAATAAATATTTTCTATATAAAAATATATTATTTACATAAAACATAACTATATTAAAAATGTTTGTAATAAATATTAATTATCTATTTAAAAAATAAATATAGTTAATTTAGTTATTAATGAAACGTACGAGTTACTAAAATAACAATTAATAATAATACCTAAATTTGTTCGAATTCTATTATATATGTGTTAATATACATATAAATGATATAGTTTCGTGAATTCGAGGTCAACCCTACATTGATCAGTTGTTCAATGCCGTCATATGTATTTTTACTACGAAATACAGTATGGTGAGTTTCGTTTGAATCCCTTTTACTCTTTACATTTTTGGGCTGAGAATACATGCAAATGCTTTACTAACTGTTTTACAATATATATATATATATATATATATATATATATATATATATATATATATATATATATATATATATATATATATATATATATATATATATATATATATATGCGTGAGTTTCATTTGCCTTTTTACGCTTTATATTTTTGGGCTGAGAATACATGCGAAATTTTTATAAATGTTTTAAGAAATCGACACAAGTACGTGAAACTACATTCTATGGTTGAATTATCGAAATCGAATATGCCCTTTTTATTAAGTCTGGTAATCTAAGAATTAGGGAACAGACACCCTAATTGACGCGAACTCTAAAGATAGATCTATCGGACCCAACAAGCCCCATCCAAAGTACTGGATGCTTTAGTACTTTGAAATTTATATCATATCCGAAGGAGGATCCCAGAATGATGGGGATATTCTTATATGCATATTGTGAATGTCGGTTACCAGGTGTTCAATCCATATGAATGATATTTTTGTCTCTATGCATGGGATGTATGTTTATGAGAAATGGAAATATGAAATCTTGTGGTCTATTAAAATTATGAACTGATTATTTATGTTGAACTAATGAACTCACCAACCTTTTGATTGACACATGAAAGCATGTTTATTCTCAGGTATGCAATAAATCTTCCACTGTGCATTTGCTCATTTTAAGGACATTACTTGGAGTCATTCATAGCATATTTCAAAAGACGTTGCATTCGAGTCATCAATTTCATCAAGATTATTATTAAGTCAATTATAGTTGGATATATTATGAAATGGTATGCATGTCGTCAACTTTCGTTGTAAAGAAAGATTGTCTTTTAAAATCGAATGCAATGTTTGTAAAATGTATCATATAGAGGTCAAGTACCTTGCGATGTAACCAACTGTTGTGAATCGTTTATAATCGATATGGACTTCGTCCGGATGGATTAGGACGGGTCTTTACAGTTTAGATAATCACGATTTTGATAGTTGAAGAAGAAGAAAATAAAGAGAGAGAAGAAGAGAGAGAGAGAAAAGGTGGTTGATGGTGGATAATTGTTGTGGTGGTGGACGGTTTAATGATCCACGAAGAAGAAGAAACAAGGTGATCGATTTTATGATGGATGATGTATGATCATATGTACGTATATATATATATATATATATATATATATATATATATATATATATATATATATATATATATATATATATATATATATAATAGGTGGCGAGAGTAATTCATGTGTTGTTCATGTGGGTGTGGGTCGAAACATGAAAGGACCCGTTCATATACATTATAAACAATTCACAATAGTTGATTACATCGCGAGGTATTTGACCTCTATATGATACGTTTTACAAACATTGCATTCGTTTTTAAAAGACAAACTTTCATTACATCAAAAATTGACGGCATGCATACCATTTCATATTACATCCAACTATAATTGACTTAATATTAATCTTGATGAACTCAATGACTCGAATGCAACGTCTTTCAAAGTATGTCATGAATGACTCCAGGTAATATCCTTAAAATGAGCTAATGCACAGCGGAAGATTTCTTTAATACCTGAGAATAAACATGCTTTAAAGTGTCAACCAAAAGGTTGGTGAGTTCATTAGTTTATCATAATCAATCATTTCCGTAATAGTAATAGACCACAAGATTTCAGTTTCCATAAATATCCGTACACTCGCAAGTGTTTAAAAGTATTCTATAAGTTTTAGGCACCCGGTAGCAAGCCTTAACGTTCATGTTTTACCCTCTGAAGTACACCAGATCAGGTGTGTTTAAAATAACCTCGAAGTACTAAAGCATCCCATAGTCAGGATGGGGTTTGTAAGGCCCAATAGATCTATCTTTAGGATTCGCGCCTACCGTACATAGACAAGTAGTTTAATGTTACCAAGCTAAAGGTATATTTCTGGTTTAAACCCACATAGAATTAGTTTTAGTACTTGTGCCTACTTCGTAAAACATTTATAAAACAGCGCATGTATTCTCAGTCCAAAAATATATATTGCAAAAGCAATTAAAAAGGGAGCAAATGAAACTCACAATACTGTATTTCGTAGCAATTATGTATATGATGGCACTGAACAAGTGCAGGGTTTGTCTCGGATTCACGAACGTATCAATATTGTGATTCAATATTGCAGGAAAGTACGTAGACGCAACGAAAATGATAAACGTTAGGTTGACCTCACGAGCAATACCCTCGATCGATACCCATAACCTCCATAGCTATAACCCATAATTTCCTTAGCTCTATCCCGTTTGAAAACTTATTTTGAAATCGTCTGAATATAACTCCGTCGTAGTATTTTATGTATACTAATAATATCTTGAAATAATACAAAGAAAATATATATATGTAATTCGATTGAGAGAGTTTAGAGAAATATATTTTCAAGTTTCTATGAAATAATGAAACCTATTGAATTCTATTTATAATAAATTTTTAAATTATTAAAGTGAATTATTAAAGTATGAATTATTAAAGTGAATTATTAAAGTATGAATTATTAAAGTGAATTATTAAAGTGAATTATTAAAGTATGAATTATTAAAGTGAATTATTAAAGTATGCATTATTAAAGTATGAATTATTAAAGTTAAAGTAAAGTAAAAGTAAAGTAAAGGTAAAGTTAAAGTATAGTAAAAGTATAAAACTATATACGTATAATACGCGTATAAATATATATAATATTAATTTAAATCGTTATATATATTTAATAAAATAAAATATAAATATCATTATCTTTATCATACTGGTTAAGTAATGAGTTATCAAAAGTGGTTCTAGATATTTATAAAAGATATATACGTTTTAATAATAAAGTTCTTTTTAAACTGAAAATGTTTTTTTTTGTACTTTTGAAACTAAATCAAATAAATATGATAATTTTGTTTTCCAAAACTAAATATATTTAAGAATCATTGTGTTAAAAGGTTAAAATAATGGAAATCGTTATATCATAAAACATTTTAGAAAAGTAGAATTATATATATTCATAATATGTTTCAAGTTTTTAAATTACAGTCTGTTGGTGAAGCATGAGATAAAGTCCAAAGGTTAAATAAACGTATGAAATCATCTTAATAAAAAATGTCGAGTTACTTAACTTGTCGATATCCAACATCTAAGTTATTTACACTCCACATTCTTATTTTCATATTAAATAAAATGAAAGTTAACATAGTTATCTTATCAAGGTCACGAGGAAAATATTATAAAACATGCCTTGGAAATTAAACAGGAATTTCCACTAACCCTTGTCTAGTTCCCGTTAATTGACACATTTGTTCTTATTTATAAATCACTTTACCATTTTCCGAATGTTGTCAAAAAGAATAGATTTCTTAAATCACAGTGGACCTCATAACATAGGCCCGTAATCATATCATAATGTATCTGATAATTCAATCATTTGATATTATCTCTTAATTCTGTCGATAAATATATCGAAACAAATACGTTCATGTAAAGTATCATATATCTAATACTTTGTTAATTTTTTCAGTTAATATTATATATTATATATACATATCTATATACTCATAATTGTTCGTGAATCGTCGAACACGGTCAAAGGGTAATTGATTACATGAATGTAGTTCTAAACTTTTTGAGATTCAACATTACAAATTTTGCTTATCGTGTCGGAAACATATAAAGGTTAAGTTTAAATTTGGTCAGAAATTTCTGGGTCGTCACAGTACCTACCCGTTAAAGAAATTTCGTCCCGAAATTTGATCGAGGTCGTCATGGCTAACAATAAGAATGTTATTATGACGAATATAAGTTGATTCATAGGGTTTTATCATGATTGAGAAATATGGATAAAATAATTCAATTACTCGAAATGTATGAGTGAAACTATCGTAAAAGAGTGAAATGAGAAAATAGGGATTCGTCTTATCTTTTGACGTCATCACGGTTGATCTCTGGATTAAAGAAAATCTTTGTAATCTATATAGGGTTTGATTCTTCGGTGATTAAGGAAATTATGATCCTCTTCGATTTAATGCGATGATTCATCTCGATTTTTCTGTCGGATATTTCACTATAAATCCACCTCCTTCGTTTCCTTTTAATTCACACCTTCTATTCTTTCTCCCTCAATTCTTACTTTAAAATTATTCATCAATATGCTTCATCCAGTGCTGATTCTCGATATACTCCTCTCTTTCATATATGTCGTTCTTCTTTTTCATCTACCTCCAGAAGAATCTATTTACTTCTACTATACTCTTGGTTTTATAGTGTTTTTAGTTCTCCCGTGTCTTTATATTGCTATATGCATCGATATATACGGTTTATAGTTTCTGGGTTGTTGTTGGGTTTTATATCTTCCCTTATATTTCGATGTCCCTGCTTCTGTCTTCTATAATCATTGTCATCCCCAATTAATGCTCTCTTTTATTTGCTGCGATTTATACCCCAATTTCTATTTCGGAGTTTTGTCCTTTCGTTTCTTCTTCTTGCGATTAAGCACCGCTTGTAATGGTCCAGAATTCGCATATATGAATTTCGGAATGAACATTGTTAATATTCTAAGAAGGAAATTGTAATGGCACGATCTTGACTTATTAAATTACTAGAATACCTCAGAAAAGGCCGAATCATCAAGAAATATTTTCTTGATATTTTAGAAGTTAAAGAGAATACAAGAGTCGTGTAACATGGCACATGATGACGTTATGATCTGTGAATCATCAAGTTCCATTTACAAACTCAGCATGACTTACTGTAATATAATCACGTTGATCAAGTGTCATTATTTTATACTAGTTCATGCTTCAGTTCCCAACACTACTTTAAAAATATTCCTATTTTAAATTCGAAAGTTTCAGAATTTAGAAACTAAAATAGTTTCTTTTATGATGTAATACAGACAGCACGAAGAGGTAAATGATTTCAGATAAGAATAATTATGGAAATATCTTCAGAAATATGAAGGATATTTATAATGAAAGATACGATGATATCTTAAAATTTCTAATATCAGAGGATGATGAAGAATATTGTCCGTAAGGGTTTAGAGTCAGGAGCAAGGTATTCGATAATGACTTCAGCAGACACGAAATCATTTGGATTCTTTGAAGGTAGATTTCATCCTTGTGATTTATCCACAGCCTTCTTCATGGTTTGCTCAATCCCTATTTTTCAGTACCAAATCTTCTCTTTTTCTGAGCTTTGCCAACACACTACTCTTTATCATCAAACTTTTTACTGTTAAGGTCATTTATAGTTTTTGCTGCTTCATCAGTATTTCGAGAACTAGTTCGCAGTTTAGGGTGTTTTTCAGAAACTTCACATTCAAAGTATATAAGTCCAGAAGATAGACACATATAATTGTTGGCGTAGACATGCTGCGAGATTTCAAAATACTGATTGCTAATTTCAGATGATTCGTATGGCAATTCTCGTTACAAGATGCAGATGAGTAAATGATGGGGTTTTGATAAATATAAAGATTTTTCGAAAAGTCAAAGATCAATGAAGTTGTTAATAAGTTTACTGCTAATGTGGCGAGATATGAAAGGTTCCCCGGTAATAATGATGAAGGGGTAATCATTATAATAAGGCTTATTCGAATGAACAATTGAAGTTGGTTTGCTGGAGCTGTGACAAAACCGTCTATTTTTAGAAGGGATTGAAAAGTTATTTTAGCTAGTAAATGCCAAAAGGTCTGACATGGATACATGTTAAATTATGACTTTGGTTTCAAGAGTTTTTCAGGTACGTAACTGTGGATAACATGTGGTTGGATCATCATCTCGATTGTTCATTATTTGAAGTGTCTTCAGGTATTTCGAAGGACTTGAAGATAGATTATAATCGTTAATATACATACGATGTTCTAACACAGTTTTGAAGTTAAAGTATAGCTTTGAAAGATGTAAGAATCTAAGAGTGATGATACCGGTTATAACTTGAATTGAATTCGGCGATTTCAAAATCAGAATATGTAATTAGATTTTTGAATGAGTATGGTTGTTTTGATTTCTATAAAAGAATGTATATTGTTGTGAAAGTAGGGAGTATAATGGAGGATTTGCTGAATTAGATTCGAAGAATGTAACATATTAATTGTGAATTTAAATATCTCTCGGATATTACCTACCCGTTAAAAAAATGTCACAATTAATATTTTGTACAAAAGAATTTTATTACAGTCTTTATGGAAATATATGTGTATATTTCTTCATATGTAATATAGATTTAATGAGTTAATATTAAATTAAACTCACTTGATTTATGGTTAAGGCTAGGATAGATAATTTCTAAACTTTAGAAATTACATAATCATCGTAGAATGTTTTCCCAATGAAGTTATGAATCAATACTTCATCGATGTGGTATTCCTTAGTATCTACAGGGCGTATGACATCGATGCTCATGGGACAGATTGTGAAGTTGAGGTTTGCGATGCGGTTGTTGTTGGTGGTGGTAATGGTATTGTTGATGTTGTTGATGGTGGTACTGGTTATGTTGCTGGTGCTGCTGCTGGTGTTTGTAACCTTTG
Source organism: Rutidosis leptorrhynchoides (assembly GCF_046630445.1). Taxonomy (NCBI): domain Eukaryota; kingdom Viridiplantae; phylum Streptophyta; class Magnoliopsida; order Asterales; family Asteraceae; genus Rutidosis; species Rutidosis leptorrhynchoides. The sequence continues at coordinate 203,487,847 of NC_092339.1, forward strand.
CACCATATTCTCCAAAGCCACTACCCGAGCGCGAAGCTCGTTGACTTCTTCTATTACACCAGGGTGATTGTCGGTTCGGATGAGCGGATAAATAAGATCTAGAATTTGGTGTAGTATATAATCATGACGAGATACTCTGGAAATGAGAGAGAAAATGGTGTTTCGGACAGGTTCGCCGGTAAGTGCTTCAGGTTCATTGCCAAGAGGGCAATGTGGTGGATGGAAAGGATCGCCTTCTTCTTGTCTCCAATGATTAAGGAGGCTACGAACCCATCCCCAATTCATCCAGAGTAGATGATGGCTGATTGGTTGATCCATTCCAGTCACACTGCTTTCGGAGCTTGAGTGGGATTCCATTTCGGAATCCGAAGAACTTAAACTGATGATGAATTCCATTTTGTACGATTTGATAAAGGATTTTTAGATACGAAATGATTTTTCGGCTATCGGGTGGTATTCTAACTACATAGAATATCTATATATATAGATCAAAAGATTTCATAGATTACGGAGGAATTTACGGAATATGTCAGGCAAAGTTTACGGTAATAGATACGATAAGATATTATTTAGCAGATACGCTAAGATATGAATTTTGTCTATATACTATTCATGCAATCAATGTAGCAAGACGTGTCTAGACTAAGAATGATAAGTAGGTAATTTCCTAAGGATGGTAAGTAGATGATTTCTGACTAAAAATGATAAACAAAACTTTTGACATGCAGACACGGTCGAAGTCCAGACTCACTAATGCATCTTAACAACTATTAGTTAGACACACTAATGCAAGACCTGGTTCGCTAAGAATACCGCTCTGATACCAACTGAAAGGACCCGTTCATATACATTATAAATGATTCACAATAGTTGATTACATCGCGAGGTATTTGACCTCTATATGATACGTTTTACAAACATTGCATTCGTTTTTAAAAGACAAACTTTCTTTACATCAAAAATTGACGGCATGCATACCATTTCATATTACATCCAACTATAATTGACTTAATATTAATCTTGATGAACTCAACAACTCGAATGCAACGTCTTTCAAAGTATGTCATGAATGACTCCAGGTAATATCCTTAAAATGAGCTAATGCACAGCGGATGATTTCTTTAATACCTGAGAATAAACATGCTTTAAAGTGTCAACCAAAAGGTTGGTGAGTTCATTAGTTTATCATAATCAATCATTTCCGTAATAGTAATAGACTACAAGATTTCAGTTTCCATAAATATCTGTACACTCGCAAGTGTTTAAAAGTATTCTATAAGTTGTAGGCACCCGGTAACAAGCCTTAACGTTCATGTTTTACCCTCTGAAGTACACTAGATCAGGTGTGTTTAAAATAACCTCGAAGTACTAAAGCATCCCATAGCCAGGATGGGGTTTGTCAGGCCCAATAGATCTATCTTTAGGATTCACGCCTACCGTACATAGACAAGTAGTTTAATGTTACCAAGCTAAAGGTATATTTCTGGTTTAAACCCACATAGAATTAGTTTTAGTACTTGTGCCTACTTCGTAAAACATTTATAAAACAGCGCATGTATTCTCAGCCCAAAAATATATATTGCAAAAGCAATTTAAAAGGAAGCAAATGAAACTCACAATACTGTATTTCGTAGCAATTATGTATATGACGGCATTGAACAAGTGCAGGGTTTGTCTCGGATTCACGAACGTATCAATATTGTGATTCAATATTGCAGGAAAGTACGTAGACGCAACGAAAATGATAAACGTTAGGTTGACCTCACGAGCAATACCCTCGATTAATACCCATAACCTCCATAGCTATAACCCATAATTTCCTTAGCTCTATCCCGTTTGAAAACTTATTTTGAAATCGTCTGAATATAACTCCGTCGTAGTATTTTATGTATACTAATAATATCTTGAAATAATACAAAGAAAATATATATATGTAATTCGATTGAGAGAGTTTAGAGAAATATATTTTCAAGTTTCTATGAAATAATGAAATCTATTGAATTCTATTTATAATAGATTTTTGAATTATTAAAGTGAATTATTAAAGTATGAATTATTAAAGTGAATTATTAAAGTATGAATTATTAAAGTGAATTATTAAAGTGAATTATTAAAGTAAGAATTATTAAAGTGAATTATTAAAGTATGAATTATTAAAGTATGAATTATTAAAGTTAAAGTAAAGTAAAAGTAAAGTAAAGGTAAAGTTAAAGTATAGTAAAAGTATAAAACTATATACGTATAATACGCGTATAAATATATATAATATTAATTTAAATCGTTATATATATTTAATAAAATAAAATATAAATATCGATATCTTTATCATACTGGTTAAGTAATGAGTTATCAAAAGTGGTTCTAGATATTTATAAAAGATATATACGTTTTAATAATAAAGTTCTTTTTAAACTGAAAACGTTTTTTTTTGTACTTTTGAAACTAAATCAAATAAATATGATAATTTTGTTTTCCAAAACTAAATATATTTAAGAATCATTTTGTTAAAAGGTTAAAATAATGGAAATCGTTATATCATAAAACATTTTAGAAAAGTAGAATTATATATATTCATAATATGTTTCAAGTTTTTAAATTACAGTCTGTTGGTGAAGAATGGGATAAAGTCCAAAGGTTAAATAAACGTATGAAATCATCTTAATAAAAAATGCCGAGTTACTTAACTTGTCGATATCCAACATCTAAGTTATTTACACTCCACGTTCTTATTTTCATATTAAATAAAATGAAAGTTAACATAGTTATCTTATCAAGGTCACGAGGAAAATATTATAAAACATGCCTTGGAAATTAAACAGGAATTTCCACTAACCCTTGTCTAGTTCCCGTTAATTAACACATTTGTTCTAATTTATAAATCACTTTACCATTTTCCGAATGTTGTCAAAAAGAATAGATTTCTTAAATCACAGTGGACCTCATAACATAGGCCCGTAATCATATCATAATGTATCTGATAATTCAATCATTTGATATTATCTCTTAATTATATCGATAAATATATCGAAACAAATACGTTCATGTAAAGTATCATATATCTAATACTTTGTTAATGTTTTCAGTTAATATTATATATTATATATACATATCTATATACTCATAATTGTTCGTGAATCGTCGAACATGGTCAAAGGATAATTGATTACATGAATGTAGTTCCAAACTTTTTGAGATTCAACATTACAAATTCTGCTTATCGTGTCGGAAACATATAAAGGTTAAGTTTAAATTTGGTCAGAAATTTATGGGTCGTCACAAAACAGGAACAAGCATAGTAGCAGATTCATATAGCAACGAGCAATATTGGACATTGAAGGTTGTGAGTTTCGATGGTGGTTTACAGAAGATATCAAGTAAGTGATATTAGTAATAATGTATCTTAATATTTCTGTTTAATTTTTCTTGGTGATGGTTAGTAGTGAAACGAAAATGGTGATGATTATGCTAGTGGTTTGGTTGATCGATTGATGAAGATAGTGAAGACTTGAACGGGTTTTCAATTAATATCATTGAACCAAATGATTGAATTTTTAGCAAGATTAGTCGATAGAAATATTCATTCAGAAGATAAAAGACAAAAAAAATATATAAAGAAGATGGTGATGTGCAACTGTAATTGTTTATATTGTGTTGTTGAGATTGACACTGGTGGAGTAAAGAACAGAGAAAGGAAAATAAAAGATTAAAACTGATCTTGCTATCTAGCTGAATTTGATGGATGTTGTTTTGTAGTGAATTGGAGTCGACAAGATGCAGATTCGTGAGCATGGAAAGAAGAAGAAAAATTTAAAACAGATAATGAAAGCTAACAGATTTTGTACCATATCTGAATTTGATATTTACAAATTTTTGTTTATATTGTTGATTCTAATTAGATTTGTAATCAATTTGGAGATAAGAAACAAAAGCTACTACAGACTGATAGATGTATGAAACTGAATTGGAATCTGCTGTACGATTTTTCTTATATATAATTATTATAAATATAAATATATCAATATTAATAATACTTTTAATTTTATTAAAAAAATACTAATAATGATATAACTAACAAGAATAATGATATTTCTTAATGATCATGTTAGTATTAATTTTAATACTAACAATATAATTAATGATAATAATAATGAGTTTGTAAAATAATAACACTTATAATAATTTTAATAATAGAAATAATGATATTAATAATATTAATATTGATAGTAATACTGATATTAATATAACAAATTATGCGTATCAAATTTCATGTCTATATATTTAATAATACCGATACTAATGTTAATGTTAATATTAATAATAATAATAAAAGTAATAATAATAATAATAATATAACAATTTTATTTAAACATGTAATTAAATTTAATATATTAATATTATATTTATTAATTATATCATATCTAATAATCATATAATATATATTCTATATCCTCATATATTAAACACTTAATATTTATACATTTTATATATACTACAATATACATATAATAATATATATACATAGAAATCATATATTTATTCAAACTACTATATATATAATTATATTTTAAATATCAAGTTTTATTACTTAGATAAATGTATTAATTAAAATGTTCCAACTCAAGTATAACATTATATATTTAATACTTTATTAACGTTGACAAATTATGTTCGGAATCCTTTATATTCAATATATTCTATATGTTTAAAATAACATGTTTTAGTTATTTTAGGTTATCTCTCATAATAACTAAATCACTTAATAGTTCATTGATATATTTAATTTATTATGTAGAATTATTTACATATATGTAATTATCTATATATATACATCTTTGTTTATAATTTAATAGTTCGTGAATCGTCGGAAATGGTCGAAGGTTAAATGAATATATGACAACAATTCAAAATCCTAGAGATACAACATTATAGACTTTGCTTATCGTGTCGAATTCATATAAAGATCAAGTTTAAATTTGGTCGGAATTTCCCGGGTCGTCACAGTACCTACCCGTTAAAGAAATTTCGTCCCAAAATTTGAGTGTGATCGTCATGGCTAACAATAAAAATGTTTTTATGACGAATATGAGTTGAAAAATAGAGTTTTATCATTATTCATTAATATAGATAAAACGATTCGATTATGTGAAGCGTACAAGTGAAGCTGTCACAAAAGAGTGAAATGAGAAAGACAAGTTTCATCACAACTTTTGACTAGTCATGGTTGAATTCCGGAATTCAAGGGATTTCAAAGAAAATCTTCGTTATCTATATAAATTTGATTCGTCAGTGATTAAGAAAATTAAGATCTCTTTAATTAAATGCGATTATCTGCCTCGATTGTTTTGTCGGATACTTCCATTATAAATTTACTTCTACGTTCCATTATTTTCACCACTTCTATACTTCTCTTTCCTTGATTTATATTCCCATGGATTGTGAAAATGCTTAATCCAGTTCTGATCCTTGTCCTTATCCTGACTATCGCTTCTGTCATTCTTCTTTTCCATTTACCATCAGAGAAATCTATTCACTTTTATTATTACCTTGAGGTTATAGTATTTCTCATTCCCCCGTGTCTTTATATTGTTATACGCATTGATATACACGGTTTGTAATTTCGGTGTTGTTATCGGGCTTTATATTTTTCTTCATATTTCGGAGCTTCATGCTTTTGGTTTCTCTTCCCGACTTTAAATCAAGCGATTAAAACGTCTCGGTTTGTAGGTATGAAGTTTGAAAGAGCATAACTAAGATTATAAGTAGAAAAGGAAGGTAATAGCATAAATTGATTTGTCAAATTACCAGAATATCCGAAAAAGGTAGAACTATCAAGTAATTATGTTCTTGATATGCTTAGAGATTAAATAAAATGAAAGAGTCGTGTAACATGGTTCATGATGAGGGTATGGTCTGTGAACCATCATCACGTTCCATTAGAAACTCAGCATGACTTACTGTAATATAACCACGTTGGTCGGGCGTCATTATATTATACTAACTCATGCTTCAATTCCCAACACTTCTCCAGAAATCATTCTTAATTTACACTTAGATTTTACAGAAGTTTCCAATATAATGGAATACAGAAAACACGAAGGGGTAGATAATTTCGGACAAGAATATTTATGAAAATATCCTCAAAATATCAAAGATATTTATGGAGATATTTTGGAATTTCTAAGTTTAAATGTTGTTGAAGAAAATACTTTTGCAAGGATTTAGAATAAATAAGGAGCAAGATATTCGCTAGAGATTTCATCGGATCCAGTATTACTTGGATTCTTTGAATATAGGGTTTGGTCCTTGTGTTTGTCCTTGGTCTCCTTCATGGTTAGCTCAATCCGTTTTTCAGTACCAAATTTTCTATCGAGCGTTCCCAACACTCCATTCTTTATCATCAAACTTTTGGCCATTTAGGCTGCCTACAATTTTACTGTTTTCTCTGCATTTAATGCTACCATATCTGAATCATCGGTTATCAAACCGAGGTGATTTTAAGAGAATTGTGTTTTTAGATGATTAAACACTGATTTCTGGTAATTGATATGGCAATTCTCGTTACAAGGTGCGGATGTGTTAATGATAAGACTTCAATAGATAAATATAGTGATTTGTCGGAGAGATTTAATCCAAGGAGCAACGAAGTTGCTAGTACGTCTGTGGGTGATGTGGTGGAATATAAAAGGTTTTCTGATAACAATAAAAGAGCACGCATATATATCAAGGTTATAATAAGGTTGGTTCGAATGAAAAGTCGAAGTTGACTTGCTGGAGCTGTGACAAAATTGGCTAATTTGAAAAGGGATTGTGAAATGTCCCGTTCTTATTGATTAAAAACGTTCCATATTAATTGATTTCGTTGCGAGATTTTGACCTCTATATGAGAAGTTTTTCAAAGACTGCATTCATTTTAAAACAAACCATAACCTTTATTTCATCAATAAAGGTTTAAAAAGCTTTACGTAGATTATCAAATAATGATAATCTAAAATATCCTGTTTACACACGACCATTACATAATGGTTTACAATACAAATATGTTACAACAAAATAAGTTTCTTGAATGCAGTTTTTGCACAATATCATACAAACATGGACTCCAAATTTCGTCCTTATTTAAGTATGCGACAGCGGAAGCTCTTAATAATCACCTGAGAATAAACATGCTTAAAACGTCAACAAAAATGTTGGTGAGTTATAGGTTTAACCTATATATATCAAATCATAATAATAGACCACAAGATTTCATATTTCAATACACATCCCATACATAGAGATAAAAATCATTCATATGGTGAACACCTGGTAACCGACATTAACAAGATGCATATATAAGAATATCCCCATCATTCTGGGACACCCTTCGGATATGATATAAATTTCGAAGTGCTAAAGCATCCGGTACTTTGGATGGGGCTTGTTGGGCCCGATAGATCTATCTTTAGGATTTGCGTCAATTAGGGTGTCTGTTCCCTAATTCTTAGATTACCAGACTTAATAAAAAGGGGCATATTCGATTTCGATAATTCAACCATAGAATGTAGTTTCACGTACTTGTGTCTATTTTGTAAATCATTTATAAAACCTGCATGTATTCTCATCCCAAAAATATTAGATTTTAAAAGTGGGACTATAACTCACTTTCACAGATTTTTACTTCGTCGGGAAGTAAGACTTGGCCACTGGTTGATTCACGAACCTATAACAATATATACATATATATCAAAGTATGTTCAAAATATATTTACAACACTTTTAATATATTTTGATGTTTTAAGTTTATTAAGTCAGCTGTCCTCGTTAGTAACCTACAACTAGTTGTCCACAATTAGATGTACAGAAATAAATCGATAAATATTATCTTGAATCAATCCACGACCCAGTGTATACGTATCTCAATATTGATCACAACTCAAACTATATATATTTTGGAATCAACCTCAACCCTGTATAGCTAACTCCAACATTCACATATAGAGTGTCTATGGTTGTTCCGAAATATATATAGATGTGTCGACATGATAGGTCGAAACATTGTATACGTGTCTATGGTATCTCAAGATTACATAATATACAATACAAGTTGATTAAGTTATGGTTGGAATAGATTTGTTACCAATTTTCACGTAGCTAAAATGAGAAAAATTATCCAATCTTGTTTTACCCATAACTTCTTCATTTTAAATCCGTTTTGAGTGAATCAAATTGCTATGGTTTCATATTAAACTCTATTTTATGAATCTAAACATAAAAGTATAGGTTTATGTGATGACCCGAAAATTTCCGAACAAATTTAAACTTTAATCTTTATATATATCCGACACGATAAGCAAAATCTGTAATGTTGACTCCCAAAAGTTTTGAAACTATATTCATTTAATCAAATACCCTTTGACCATGCCTAACGATTCACGAACAATTATGTGTAAATAAATATATATGCATATACATGTGTGCTTATTAAATTGAGATATATTAATAAAACATTGAACGGATTAGTTAATATGAATATAAGCTATGAGATCTATTTTTTGAACTTGGAAATGCTATCAAAGTATTGAATAAATAATATGTTACATAAACATATTTGTTCGGTGTAAGTTTATCGACGAGATTAAAAGATAATATCAAATGATTGAATTATTGGATACATTGAACTATGATTATGAGTCTCTGTTATGAGGTCCACTTTGAATTAGGAAACCCTTACTTTTTAATGGTATTCGGAAATAATGGTAAAGTGATTTACAAGTAAGAACAAAGTATCACTTATTGGGAGTTAGACAAAAGTTAGTGGATAATCGAATTTCATAATACTCGATTTATCATATAGAAGGAATAATTGGGATAAGATTCGTTGACTAGATAAACCCATTTGATATGTTATATTAAGATATATTATTTAGAAAGTTAAAGAAATTAAACTAAACATTTACGCATAAAAGAATGAAATCAAAATAAGTTTTAAAGCATAAACATTATAGGATTTTTCGATTTTGTAAAGGATCTTAAATTATATAATTAGTTTTGAAAGGATAACTAGTATTTTATTAGATAAATATTTCAAAAATATGTATAAGATTATAACTTTTAATTTAAATTAGTCATAAAACGTTTTGATATTAAACTAATATTAATAAATATGCTTTGATAAATAACAAGATTATGAATTATAAAAGTAAATGACCAAAACACTCAAAAGATTAAGTTACACTTTGAGTGGGTTAGTTTTTAATTAATTTAAGTCTAGTTATTAATAAAGGTACGTGTCACAAAATGTTTAATTTAAAATAAAATATTTTGACAAACAAAGAGACTTTAATTTATATAAGGAAATGACCACAATACTCAACTTTACAAGTTATATTTTTATAAAGGTAATTTATTGTTATGTAAGTCAAATTTTTGTAAAAGGTACACGTCACGTAACATAAAAGGCTAGTTTTCTAAACGTACGAAAGTGCGCACGAAAAACCGAAAGTGGTACATGAGTCGTGAGACCACGTCCGTGTCATTTTTGTAAAAATTATATTTTTACCACAAACGTAAATATAATATAATATTTAATTAATTCTAAAGATTAAATATATTATAAATTAAATATATTATAAATCTATATATATGTAATGTTAGTTCACGTCCAAGAATTTATGCCGCAATTTACGGATCTATTATTTCATCACTTTGAAATTGTGGAGGTAATGGGTCCCAAAGTTTAACTATAAAGCTCCAACGCGTTCTGAATTCAATTCATAATTCATAATTCGATCAATCTCTCCAACCTATATTATTATTATTAATTATAGTAAGAGTATTAGTGTTATTATTAGTATTAAATATACATAAAATATTACGACGAGGTCATGAGCGGGTCATTTCAAGAGAAGTTTTATGAGTAGGATAGGGCTAAGAAAATTATGGGTTATGGCTATGGAGGTTATGAGTAATGTTCGTGGGTATGCCCGTGAGGTCAATTTAGTGTTTGTCATCTCCGTTGCGTCTACGAACCTTTCCTACAATATTGAACCTCAATATTGATACGTGAGTACTCCTAATTTAATTTTTACATACTAATAGTGTATCCCTAACTAGTGCTCGAGAAAATAGGATTATGCTTATTTGTACATTTGATATTGCCCTTAGATAGGTTATGTTGAATCTTAAAGGTTGTTATACTAGGGATGAAATAAGGTATAAGATATGCATGTCATTGGAAAGCTAGCGAAAAATTAAGAACTTTTCATTTAGATATCGAATGAATTCGATGAACGGTTAGAAAGTTATGAATTAAACAATTAATTTCGTAATTAAAATTGCTGATAATAATTAGTGAATTAATTTTCTGGGTAATAAAATGTGGTTATTTGGATTCTACTCGTCGAGTAGATGAATTTTCATATAAAGCACGTCTCGTTTCGTTGAACGGTTGTCAAGTTATGGATAAAAGAAGTTTTGTAAATTTTGATGAAACGTCGATACGGAAACTGAAATTCTCGCTTATCTGCGTTGTTTCAGATTAAAACAAAAATACCACTGAATTCTTTGCTGTAAGGTCTAACAAACCACTCTAGCCAATTGTCAATTCGAGTCTCGACGATTTTTCTAAAAATCGTCAAAGTTGACTGTTGGGTCACATTTTAAAATTCTAAAAAGAGCTGAAACTTTTTTTGTTAAAAATGTCAGTTTTGTATCAGTTGTCATGGTCGACCTGATGTGTGTTTACTTTTGCCAAAAATCATGTTATATCTTTGTGGTAACGAGAATTTGAAGGCTTTGACCGTTTGTCAATCCGAGTTTCGAGGAATTTTCTAAAAATCTCCAAAGTAGGCTACTCGGTCACTTTTGTAAATTTATTAAAGATGAAAAATTAACTTTGAAACGCCGAAACCGCGTTGGCAACTACGAGTTGTCTAGGTTTAGTTTACTTCTGTAAAATGTATACTTAATCTTTTTGGTAATGTATAACTTTTATCTTTGGCCGTTTATCAATCGGAGTTCCGATAATTTTTCTAAAAATCGTTGAAGGGGCCGTTTAGTCATGTTTGACCGAAAAATCATTTTGTTGTACAAGTTATTGTATTTTTGCATGCGACCTCGTTTTTACTTTAACCTTTGACTTTTGCACATTAGTCTCGAGCATTGGGATTGTGGTACACTATGACTTGGCCTAGTTTATTAGACAAATATTGACAAATACATAAATATATATAATTAATATAGGTTCGTGAATCCAAGGCCAACCTTACACTTGTTCAATGATGTTATATGTATTTTTACTACAAAATACAGTATGGTGAGTTTCATTTGCCTTTTTACCCTTTATATTTTTGGGCTGAGAATACATGCGCAACTTTTATAAATGTTTTACGAAATAGACACATGTACGTGAAACTACATTCTATGGTTGAATTATCGAAATCGAATATGCCCCTTTTTATTAAGTCTGGTAATCTAAGAATTAGGGAACAGACACCCTAATTGACGCGAATCCTAAAGATAGATCTATCGGGCCCAACAAGCCCCATCCAAAGTACCGGATGTTTTAGTACTTCGAAATTTATATCATGTCCGAAGGAGGATCCCGGAATGATGGGGATATTCTTATATATGCATATTGTTAATGTCGGTTACCAGGTGTTCAATCCATATGAATGATATTTTTGTCTCTATGCATGGGACGTATGTTTATGAGAAATGGAAATCTGAAATCTTGTGGTCTATTAAAATGATGGAAACGATTGTTTAAGTTAAACTAATGAACTCACCAACCTTTTGGTTGACACTTGAAAGCATGTTTATTCTCAGGTTTGAAAGAGATCTTCCGCTGTGCATTAGCTCATTTTAAAGATATTACTTGGAGTCATTCATGACATATTTCAAAAGACGTTGCATTCGAGTCGTTGAAGTTCATTAAAGATTATTATTAAGTAAATGACAGATTAGGTCATTTATAGATTGGATATTATGAAATGGTATGCATACATGTCAAATTTCGATGTAATGAAAGATTGTCTTTTAAAAATGAATGCAATGTTTGTAAAATGTATCATTTAGAGGTCAAGTACCTCGCGATGTAATCATATGTTATTGTATTCGTCCCTATGGATTGGGTCGGGTCGTCTCATGTGGTATCAGAGCGGTGGTCTTAGCGAACCAGATGTGCATTAGTGTGTCTAACTGATAAGTCGTTAGGATACATTAGTGAGTCTGGACTTCGACCGTGTCTGCATGTCAAAAGTTTTTGCTTATCATTTGTGTCAAAAATCACTTGCTTATCATCCTTAAGACTAGACACGTTTTCCTGCATTTATTACATAATAGTGTATAGACGAATTCTTGTCTTAGCATATCTATCACTGTGAACTTTGACTAACATCTTTCAAAGATTATCCGAAATCTATGGGATTTTGGTATTATATATACATATGTAAATTATGTATTGAGGAATACCAAATCTAAATTCTACAATCTATTTCATACCAAAATTCTTTCTCTGATCATACGAGATGGATCCCTCAACTAGTTCGAACTCCTCAGATTCCAACAGTTATGCCGATATGGAATTCCACTCAAGCTCCGAAAACAGTGTTACCGGAATGGATCAACCAATCAGCCATCATCTATTCTGGATGAAATGGGGATGGGTTCGTAGCCTCCTCAATTATTGGAGACAAGAAGAAGGTGATCCTTTCCATCCACCAAATTTCCCTATTGGCGATGAACCTGAAGCACTTACCGGCGAACCTGTTCGTGAAACCATTTTCTCTCTCATTTCCAGAGTATCTCGTCACGATTATATCCTACATCAAATCCTAGATTTTATTTATCCGCTCGTCCCAACCGATAATCATCCCGGTGTACTAACAGAAGTTAACGAACTTCGCGCACGCGTGACGGCTTTGGAGCTTATGGTGCAAGGATTACAAACACCATCAGCAGCACCGGCAGCATGATCAGTACCGCCAGTAACATCAACATCGCAAACCTCAATACTCTAGACATCATCAGCATCACCGGCATCAACGGTATCATCATCATTAACACCAACAGCACCATTACCATCATCAACAATCACATTCGCATCACACGCCTCAACATCATAATCTATACCTCGGATATCAACATCACACCCATCATAGATACCAAGGAGTACCAACAACAACAAACGATGAAGTATTGATTCATAACTTCATCTGAGGAATATTCTATGACGATTATGTAATCTCTAAAGTCTTATAGATTATCTATTTCCACCCTAACCCTAAATCAGATGAGTGAACCAAAATGAGTCAAGGAAGAATCGAAACCCTAACAAGGATGGTGCGCGATTTACTTGTTATACAAGCATCACTGGAAATTACCGGAAGTATCATCAGCAGCAACAGTACCGTTAGCATCACCAGTATAGTCAGTACCGTCAGCATCGTCAGAATCAGCAACACCTATGACATCACAAATCCCATCAGTTCAAGAATCACTGTGGAAATCGTTACCAATCAACAACGAATATGTTGTATCAACGAGTTATATAGTATTAACTCATTCCTTCTGAAGAATTATTATATGTTTTATATATATGAATTCTGGAATTATAATAAATCTTTTTGTACTAAGCTATTAAGTATGAATTGAAAAAGAGTAGATACTACTCGTTTAAATTCATATTACTAATATCTTATGATGTACATCCTTCATTAACAACTTAATCATCGTTAACCATAATCTCTGTTTCAATCTAATGAACTCCGGTTCATAATAAATCAAGTGCATCATTCAATAACATGTTTGATTATACACTTTCATCTTCGATATACCCGAAATTTACGGGAAAACAATATTCGTATCTTGCGAAGTTAGCAAGAGTTCTATGAGCATCAGCATGATTCACTAAGGAAATACATATAAATATTGAAGCATTGATTACATTAGTGAAATACTCCGCAAAGATTATGTAATCTCTAATGCTTTAGAGAAAATTCATTTCTAATTCAAGCCGAAAAATCAAATGAGCTTAATATGATATTAACTCATTAAATTTATATTACATCTGAAGAAAATATACTTATATTTTCATAAAGATTGTAACAAAATTCTCTAGTACAAAACATTACTTGTGAAATTTTTTTTTTAACGGGTAGGTAATACCTGAGAGATATTTAAATTCACAATTAATATGTTACCTTCTTCGATACTGATTCAACAATCATCAATTATACTCCCTACTTTCACAACAATATACATTCTGTTACAGGAATCAAAACAACCATACTCATTCAAATCTAAGTACATATTCTGATTTTGAAATCTCAAAATACAATTCGAGATATAACCGAAATTATTACTCTTAGATTCTTACATCTTTCAAAATTATACTTTGACTTCAAAACTGTGATAGCACATCACTTTTAATCATAACACTCAGAAGAATATGAAAATCATTCGAGATTCAGGACGATTCCATCATTTGGATATGGCCACCCTGCATTTAAATCCCTTCGAAATTCTAGAAGACACATCAAATAATAAACAGTTGAGATGATGATCCAACCACACGTTACCCGAAGTTTTGTACCTGAAAAACTCTCGAAACCAAAGTCATAATCTAACATGTACCTGCATCGAATTCTTCTAGCAAAAACAACATTTCGATTCCTTTTCAAAGTAGCCAATTTTGTCACAGCTCCAGCAAGTCAACTTCGATTTTTCAGTCGGACCAGTCTTATTATAACCCTGTTAGATACGTTGCCCTTTCGTCATTATTACTGGGGAACCTTTCATATTCCACCATATTACCACCAGCGTTGAATCATCTAAAACACGATTCTTCTGAACCCATCTCGAATTGATAACCAGTGATTCAGATATTATAGCATTAAATGCAGAGGAAACATAAAAAAAAAAAAAATGGTAGATGATCTGAACGGCCAAATGTTTGATGAAAGAAGATAGTGAGTTGGTAAAGCTCAGAAAAAGAAAGGATTTGGTACTGAAAAATGGATTGAGCAAAGTATGAAGGAAGCTGTGGATAAATCACAATGACTGAATCTACCTTCAAAGGATCCAAATGATTCAGTGTCTGCTGAAATAGTTAGCAAACACATTACCCCTTAGTCTAAACCTTCACAGACAGATATTCTTCATCATCATCTTACCTTAAATATTATAAGGTATCTTCGTATCTTCCATTATACATATTCTCCATATTTCTGGAAATATTATCACAACTATTCTTATATGAGATCATTTATCTCTCTGTAATATCTGCAACATAAAAGAAACTGTGTTAGTTGCTAAATTTTGAAAAATTCAAATATGAATGTTTTTGAAGTAGTGTTGGGAACTGATGCATGGGTTAGTATAATATAATGACACTTGATCAACGTCATTATATTACGGTAATTCATGCTAAGTTTCTAATGGACGTGATGATTCACAGAATATACCGTCATCATGTACCATTTACACGACTCTTACATTCTACTTAATCTCTAAACATATCAAGGAACTATTTCTTGATGATTCGGTCTTTTTCGGGGTATTCTGGTAATTTAACAAATCAGGATTTACCATTGCCCTTTCCTTCTTAGAACAATTACTATATTCCTTCTGAAATCCATACATACGAATTCCGGACCATTACGAGAGCTATTTAATCGCAAGAAGAAGAAACGAAAGGACAAAGCTCCGAAACAGAAATTGGAGTATAGATCGCAACAAATAGAAGGGAGCATTAACTATGGATGACAATGATTATAGAAGACAGAAGCAGGGACATCGAAGTATAAGGGAAGGTATAAAACCCAACAATCACCCGTAAATTATAAACCGTAGATGTCAATGCAAATAGCAATATAAAGACACGGGAGGACTAGAAAAACTATAAACCCAAGAGTATAGTAGAAGTAAATAGATTCTTCCGGTGGAAGATTAAAAAGAAGAATGATAGATATGAAAGTTAAGAGGATATCAAGGATCAGGATGGGATGGAGCATATTAATGAATACTTTAAAGTATGAATTGAGGAAGAAATAATAGAAGGTGTGAGTTGTAAGGAAACGAAGGGGGTGGATTTATAGACAGAGCAATCAAAGCAGATTATCGCGTATAACCAAAGAGGATCCTAATCTCCTTAATTACCGACGAATCAAATCTTATTATGGAGATCTTCTTCTAAATTCTTTAAATTTCGGAAATCAATCTTGACTACGACACCGGTTAAGTCAAACTTACTTTTATTCATTTTCACTCTTAAGTGATAGCTTCATTCGTGCTCTTCACAAAAACAAATCATTTTATCTATATTAATCAATGATGATAAAACCCTAATTATCAGTTCATATACGTCATGAAAACACTCCTACTGTTAGCCATGACAATCTCTATCAAATTTCGGGACGAAATTTCTTTTAACGGGTAGGTAATGTGATGACCCGAAAATTTCCGAACAAATTTAAACTTTAATCTTTATATATATCCGACACGATAAGCAAAATCTGTAATGTTGACTCCCAAAAGTTTTGAAACTATATTCATTTAATCAAATACCCTTTGACCATGCCTAACGATTCACGAACAATTATGTGTAAATAAATATATATGCATATACATGTGTGCTTATTAAATTGAGATATATTAATAAAACATTGAACGGATTAGTTAATATGAATATAAGCTATGAGATCTATTTTTTGAACTTGGAAATGCTATCAAAGTATTGAATAAATAATATGTTACATAAACATATTTGTTCGGTGTAAGTTTATCGACGAGATTAAAAGATAATATCAAATGATTGAATTATTGGATACATTGAACTATGATTATGAGTCTCTGTTATGAGGTCCACTTTGAATTAGGAAACCCTTACTTTTTAATGGTATTCGGAAATAATGGTAAAGTGATTTACAAGTAAGAACAAAGTATCACTTATTGGGAGTTAGACAAAAGTTAGTGGATAATCGAATTTCATAATACTCGATTTATCATATAGAAGGAATAATTGGGATAAGATTCGTTGACTAGATAAACCCATTTGATATGTTATATTAAGATATATTATTTAGAAAGTTAAAGAAATTAAACTAAACATTTACGCATAAAAGAATGAAATCAAAATAAGTTTTAAAGCATAAACATTATAGGATTTTTCGATTTTGTAAAGGATCTTAAATTATATAATTAGTTTTGAAAGGATAACTAGTATTTTATTAGATAAATATTTCAAAAATATGTATAAGATTATAACTTTTAATTTAAATTAGTCATAAAACGTTTTGATATTAAACTAATATTAATAAATATGCTTTGATAAATAACAAGATTATGAATTATAAAAGTAAATGACCAAAACACTCAAAAGATTAAGTTACACTTTGAGTGGGTTAGTTTTTAATTAATTTAAGTCTAGTTATTAATAAAGGTACGTGTCACAAAATGTTTAATTTAAAATAAAATATTTTGACAAACAAAGAGACTTTAATTTATATAAGGAAATGACCACAATACTCAACTTTACAAGTTATATTTTTATAAAGGTAATTTATTGTTATGTAAGTCAAATTTTTGTAAAAGGTACACGTCACGTAACATAAAAGGCTAGTTTTCTAAACGTACGAAAGTGCGCACGAAAAACCGAAAGTGGTACATGAGTCGTGAGACCACGTCCGTGTCATTTTTGTAAAAATTATATTTTTACCACAAACGTAAATATAATATAATATTTAATTAATTCTAAAGATTAAATATATTATAAATTAAATATATTATAAATCTATATATATGTAATGTTAGTTCACGTCCAAGAATTTATGCCGCAATTTACGGATCTATTATTTCATCACTTTGAAATTGTGGAGGTAATGGGTCCCAAAGTTTAACTATAAAGCTCCAACGCGTTCTGAATTCAATTCATAATTCATAATTCGATCAATCTCTCCAACCTATATTATTATTATTAATTATAGTAAGAGTATTAGTGTTATTATTAGTATTAAATATACATAAAATATTACGACGAGGTCATGAGCGGGTCATTTCAAGAGAAGTTTTATGAGTAGGATAGGGCTAAGAAAATTATGGGTTATGGCTATGGAGGTTATGAGTAATGTTCGTGGGTATGCCCGTGAGGTCAATTTAGTGTTTGTCATCTCCGTTGCGTCTACGAACCTTTCCTACAATATTGAACCTCAATATTGATACGTGAGTACTCCTAATTTAATTTTTACATACTAATAGTGTATCCCTAACTAGTGCTCGAGAAAATAGGATTATGCTTATTTGTACATTTGATATTGCCCTTAGATAGGTTATGTTGAATCTTAAAGGTTGTTATACTAGGGATGAAATAAGGTATAAGATATGCATGTCATTGGAAAGCTAGCGAAAAATTAAGAACTTTTCATTTAGATATCGAATGAATTCGATGAACGGTTAGAAAGTTATGAATTAAACAATTAATTTCGTAATTAAAATTGCTGATAATAATTAGTGAATTAATTTTCTGGGTAATAAAATGTGGTTATTTGGATTCTACTCGTCGAGTAGATGAATTTTCATATAAAGCACGTCTCGTTTCGTTGAACGGTTGTCAAGTTATGGATAAAAGAAGTTTTGTAAATTTTGATGAAACGTCGATACGGAAACTGAAATTCTCGCTTATCTGCGTTGTTTCAGATTAAAACAAAAATACCACTGAATTCTTTGCTGTAAGGTCTAACAAACCACTCTAGCCAATTGTCAATTCGAGTCTCGACGATTTTTCTAAAAATCGTCAAAGTTGACTGTTGGGTCACATTTTAAAATTCTAAAAAGAGCTGAAACTTTTTTTGTTAAAAATGTCAGTTTTGTATCAGTTGTCATGGTCGACCTGATGTGTGTTTACTTTTGCCAAAAATCATGTTATATCTTTGTGGTAACGAGAATTTGAAGGCTTTGACCGTTTGTCAATCCGAGTTTCGAGGAATTTTCTAAAAATCTCCAAAGTAGGCTACTCGGTCACTTTTGTAAATTTATTAAAGATGAAAAATTAACTTTGAAACGCCGAAACCGCGTTGGCAACTACGAGTTGTCTAGGTTTAGTTTACTTCTGTAAAATGTATACTTAATCTTTTTGGTAATGTATAACTTTTATCTTTGGCCGTTTATCAATCGGAGTTCCGATAATTTTTCTAAAAATCGTTGAAGGGGCCGTTTAGTCATGTTTGACCGAAAAATCATTTTGTTGTACAAGTTATTGTATTTTTGCATGCGACCTCGTTTTTACTTTAACCTTTGACTTTTGCACATTAGTCTCGAGCATTGGGATTGTGGTACACTATGACTTGGCCTAGTTTATTAGACAAATATTGACAAATACATAAATATATATAATTAATATAGGTTCGTGAATCCAAGGCCAACCTTACACTTGTTCAATGATGTTATATGTATTTTTACTACAAAATACAGTATGGTGAGTTTCATTTGCCTTTTTACCCTTTATATTTTTGGGCTGAGAATACATGCGCAACTTTTATAAATGTTTTACGAAATAGACACATGTACGTGAAACTACATTCTATGGTTGAATTATCGAAATCGAATATGCCCCTTTTTATTAAGTCTGGTAATCTAAGAATTAGGGAACAGACACCCTAATTGACGCGAATCCTAAAGATAGATCTATCGGGCCCAACAAGCCCCATCCAAAGTACCGGATGTTTTAGTACTTCGAAATTTATATCATGTCCGAAGGAGGATCCCGGAATGATGGGGATATTCTTATATATGCATATTGTTAATGTCGGTTACCAGGTGTTCAATCCATATGAATGATATTTTTGTCTCTATGCATGGGACGTATGTTTATGAGAAATGGAAATCTGAAATCTTGTGGTCTATTAAAATGATGGAAACGATTGTTTAAGTTAAACTAATGAACTCACCAACCTTTTGGTTGACACTTGAAAGCATGTTTATTCTCAGGTTTGAAAGAGATCTTCCGCTGTGCATTAGCTCATTTTAAAGATATTACTTGGAGTCATTCATGACATATTTCAAAAGACGTTGCATTCGAGTCGTTGAAGTTCATTAAAGATTATTATTAAGTAAATGACAGATTAGGTCATTTATAGATTGGATATTATGAAATGGTATGCATACATGTCAAATTTCGATGTAATGAAAGATTGTCTTTTAAAAATGAATGCAATGTTTGTAAAATGTATCATTTAGAGGTCAAGTACCTCGCGATGTAATCATATGTTATTGTATTCGTCCCTATGGATTGGGTCGGGTCGTCTCAGTTTATAGTCGGAAAAATAAGTTACAAGTCGTTTTTGTAAAGGTAGTCATTTCAGTCGAAAGAACGACGTCTAGATGACCATTTTAGAAAACATACTTCCACTTTGAGTTTAACCATAATTTTTGGATATAGTTTCATGTTCATAATAAAAATCATTTTCTCAGAATAAAAACTTTTAAATCAAAGTTTATCATAGTTTTTAATTAACTAACCCAAAACAGCCCGCGGTGTTACTACGACGGCGTAAATCTTGTTTTACGGTGTTTTTCGTGTTTCCAGGTTTTAAATCATTAAGTTAGCATATCATATAGATATAGAACATGTGTTTAGTTGATTTTAAAAGTTAAGTTAGAAGGATTAACTTTTGTTTGCGAACAAGTTTAGAATTAACTAAACTATGTTCTAGTGATTACAAGTTTAAACCTTCGAATAAGATAGCTTTATATGTATGAATCGAATGATGTTATGAACATCATTACTACCTTAAGTTCCTTGGATAAACCTACTGGAAAAGAGAAAAATGGATCTAGCTTCAACGGATCCTTGGATGGCTCGAAGTTCTTGAAGCAGGATCATGACACGAAAACAAGTTCAAGTAAGATCATCACTTGAAATAAGATTGTTATAGTTATAGAAATTGAACCAAAGTTTGAATATGATTATTACCTTGTATTAGAATGATAACCTACTGTAAAAAACAAAGATTTATTGAGGTTGGATGATCACCTTACAAGATTGGAAGTGAGCTAGCAAACTTGAAAGTATTCTTGATTTTATGAAACTAGAACTTTTGGAATTTATGAAGAACACTTAGAAATTGAAGATAGAACTTGAGAGAGATCAATTAGATGAAGAAAATTGAAGAATGAAAGTGTTTGTAGGTGTTTTTGGTCGTTGGTGTATGGATTAGATATAAAGGATATGTAATTTTATTTTCATGTAAATAAGTCATGAATGATTACTCATATTTTTGTAATTTTATGAGATATTTCATGCTAGTTGCCAAATGATGGTTCCCAAATGTGTTAGGTGACTCACATGGGCTGCTAAGAGCTGATCATTGGAGTGTATATACCAATAGTACATACATCTAAAAGCTGTGTATTGTACGAGTACAAATACGGGTGCATACGAGTAGAATTGTTGATGAAACTGAACGAGGATGTAATTATAAGCATTTTTGTTAAGTAGAAGTATTTTGATAAGTGTCTTGAAGTCTTTCAAAAGTGTATGAATACATATTAAAACACTACATGTATATACATTTTAACTGAGTCGTTAAGTCATCGTTAGTCATTACATGTAAATGTTGTTTTGAAACCTTTAGGTTAACGATCTTGTTGAATGTTGTTAACCCATTGTTTATTATAACAAATGAGATGTTAAATTGCTATATTATCATGATATTATGATATATAATATATCTTAGTATGATGTATATACAGTTAAATGTCGTTACAACGATAATCGTTACATATATGTCTCGTTTCGAAATCACTAAGTTAGTAGTCTTATTTTTACATATGTATTTCATTGTTAATACACTTAATAATATATTTACTTATCATTTAACATAATTAACCAAGTGTATCAATATCTTAATATGATTCATATGTACCTAGTAAGACGCTGTTATAACGATAATCGTTATATATATCGTTTTCGAGTTTCTTAAATTAATAGTCTCATTTTTATGTATATAACTCATTGTTAAAATACCTAATGAGATACATACTTATAATAAAAACATTTTAACTATATATATAACCATATATATGTCATCGTATAGTTTTTACAAGTTTTAACGTTCGTGAATCACCTGTCAACTTGGGTGGTCAATTGTCTATATGAAACATATTTCAATTAATCAAGTATTAACAAGTTTGATTGCTTAACATGTTGGAAACATTTAATCATGTAAATATCAATCTCAATTAATATATATAAACATGGAAAAGTTTGGGTCACTACAGTACCTACCCGTTAAATAAATTTCGTCCCGAAATTTTAAGCTGTTGAAGGTGTTGACGAATCTTCTGGAAATAGATGCGGGTATTTCTTCTTCATCTGATCTTCACGCTCCCAGGTGAACTCGGGTCCTCTACGAGCATTCCATCGAACCTTAACAATTGGTATCTTGTTTTGCTTAAGTCTTTTAACCTCACGATCCATTATTTCGACGGGTTCTTCGATGAATTGAAGTTTTTCGTTGATTTGGATTTCATCTAACGGAATAGTGAGATCTTCTTTAGCAAAACATTTCTTCAAATTTGAGACGTGGAAAGTGTTATGTACAGCCTCGAGTTGTTGAGGTAACTCAAGTCGGTAAGCTACTGGTCCGACACGATCAATAATCTTGAACGGTCCAATATACCTTGGATTTAATTTCCCTCGTTTACCAAATCGAACAACGCCTTTCCAAGGTGCAACTTTAAGCATGACCATCTCTCCAATTTCAAATTCTATATCTTTTCTTTTAATGTCAGCGTAGCTCTTTTGTCGACTTTGGGCGGTTTTCAACCGTTGTTGAATTTGGATGATCTTCTCGGTAGTTTCTTGTATAATCTCCGGACCCGTAATCTGTCTATCCCCCACTTCACTCCAACAAATCAGAGACCTGCACTTTCTACGATAAAGTGCTTCAAACGGCGCCTTCTCAATGCTTGAATGGTAGCTGTTGTTGTAGGAAAATTCTGCTAACGGTAGATGTCTATCCCAACTGTTTCCGAAATCAATAACACATGCTCGTAGCATGTCTTCAAGCGTTTGTATCGTCCTTTCGCTCTGCCCATCAGTTTGTGGATGATAGGCAGTACTCATGTCTAGACGAGTTCCTAATGCTTGCTGTAATGTCTGCCAGAATCTTGAAATAAATCTGCCATCCCTATCAGAGATAATAGAGATTGGTATTCCATGTCTGGAGACGACTTCCTTCAAATACAGTCGTGCTAACTTCTCCATCTTGTCATCTTCTCTTATTGGCAGGAAGTGTGCTAATTTGGTGAGACGATCAACTATTACCCAAATAGTATCAAAACCACTTGCAGTCCTTGGCAATTTAGTGATGAAATCCATGGTAATGTTTTCCCATTTCCATTCCGGGATTTCGGGTTGTTGAAGTAGACCTGATGGTTTCTGATGCTCAGCTTTGACCTTAGAACACGTCAAACATTCTCCTACGTATTTAGCAACATCGGCTTTCATACCCGACCACCAAAAATATTTCCTGAGATCCTTGTACATCTTCACCGTTCCAGGATGTATTGAGTATCTGGTTTTATGAGCTTCTCTAAGTACCGTTTCTCTCATATCTCCAAATTTTGGTACCCAAATCCTTTCAGCCCTATACCGGGTTCCGTCTTCCCGAATATTAAGATGTTTCTCCGATCCTTTGGGTATTTCATCCTTTAAATTTCCCTCTTTTAAAACTCCTTGTTGCGCCTCCTTTATTTGAGTAGTAAGGTTATTATGAATCATTATATTCATAGATTTTACTCGAATGGGTTCTCTGTCCTTCCTGCTCAAGGCATCGGCTACCACATTTGCCTTCCCCGGGTGGTAACGAATCTCAAAGTCGTAATCATTCAATAATTCAATCCACCTACGCTGCCTCATATTCAGTTGTTTCTGATTAAATATGTGTTGAAGACTTTTGTGGTCGGTATATATAATACTTTTGACCCCATATAAGTAGTGCCTCCAAGTCTTTAATGCAAAAACAACCGCGCCTAATTCCAAATCATGCGTCGTATAATTTTGTTCGTGAATCTTCAATTGTCTAGATGCATAAGCAATCACCTTTGTTCGTTGCATTAATACACAACCGAGACCTTGCTTTGATGCGTCACAATAAATCACAAAATCATCATTCCCTTCAGGCAATGACAATATAGGTGCCGTAGTTAGCTTTTTCTTCAATAACTGAAACGCTTTCTCTTGTTCATCATTCCATTCAAATTTCTTCCCTTTATGCGTTAATGCAGTCAAGGGTTTTGCTATTCTGGAAAAGTCTTGGATGAACCTTCTGTAGTAACCAGCTAGTCCTAAAAACTGGCGTATGTGTTTCGGAGTTTTCGGGGTTTCCCACTTTTCAACAGTTTCTATCTTTGCCGGATCCACCTTAATACCTTCTTTGTTCACTATGTGACCGAGGAATTGAACTTCTTCCAACCAAAATGCACACTTTGAAAACTTAGCGTACAATTCTTCCTTCCTCAATACTTCTAACACCTTTCTCAAATGTTCACCGTGTTCTTGGTCATTCTTTGAGTAAATAAGTATGTCATCAATGAAAACAATGACAAACTTGTCAAGGTATGGTCCACACACTGGGTTCATAAGGTCCATGAACACAGCTGGTGCATTAGTTAAACCAAACGGCATGACCATAAACTCGTAATGACCGTAACGTGTTCTGAAAGCAGTCTTTGGAATATCATCTTCTTTCACCCGCATTTGATGATACCCGGAACGTAAGTCAATCTTTGAATAAACAGACGAGCCTTGTAGTTGATCAAATAAGTCGTCGATTCTCGGTAGTGGGTAGCGGTTCTTGATGGTAAGTTTGTTCAACTCTCAATAGTCGATACACAACCTGAATGTACCATCTTTCTTCTTGACAAACAAAACAGGAGCTCCCCACGGTGATGTGCTTGGTCGAATGAAACCACGCTCTAAAAGTTCTTGTAATTGGCTTTGCAGTTCTTTCATCTCGCTGGGTGCGAGTCTGTAAGCAGCACGAGCTATTGGTGCAGCTCCTGGTACAAGATCTATTTGAAATTCAACGGATCGATGTGGGGGTAATCCCGGTAATTCTTTCGGAAATACATCGGGAAATTCTTTTGCGACGGGAACATCATTGATGCTCTTTTCTTCAGTTTGTACTTTCTCGACGTGTGCTAGAACAGCATAGCAACCTTTTCTTATTAGTTTTTGTGCCTTCAAATTACTAATAAGATGTAGCTTCATGTTGCCCTTTTCTCCGTACACCATTAAGGGTTTTCCTTTTTCTCGTATAATGCGAATTGCATTTTTGTAACAAACGATCTCTGCTTTCACTTCTTTCAACCAGTCCATACCGATTATCACATCAAAACTCCCTAACTCTACTGGTATCAAATCAATCTTAAATGTTTCGCTAACCAGTTTAATTTCTCGATTCCGACATATATTATCTGCTGAAATTAATTTACCATTTGCTAATTCGAGTAAAAATTTACTATCCAAAGGCGTCAATGGACAACTTAATTTAGCACAAAAATCTCTACTCATATAGCTTCTATCTGCATCCGAATAAAATAAAACGTAAGCAGATTTATTGTCAATAAGAAACGTACCCGTAACAAGCTCCGGGTCTTCCTGTGCCTCTGCCGCATTAATATTGAAAACTCTTCCGCGGCCTTGTCCATTCGTGTTCTCCTGGTTCGGGCAATTTCTAATAATGTGGCCCGGTTTTCCACATTTATAACAAACTACATTGGCATAACTTGCTCCGACACTACTTGCTCCGCCATTACTCGTTCCGACACCATTTGTTCCTTTCGTTCTATTAACCCCTGGTCCGTAGACCTCACACTTCGCTGCGCTATGACCATTTCTTTTACACTTGTTGCAAAATTTGGTGCAGAACCCCGAGTGATACTTTTCACACCTTTGGCATAGCTGCTTCTGATTGTTGTTATTGTTGTTGTTGCGGTTATTATTGTTGTTGGGATGATTGTTGTAGTTGATGTTGTTGTTGTTGTTGTTGTTGTTGTTGTTGTTGTTGTTGGTGGGCCGTTTGTTGTAGTTGCGATTGATGTTGCGATTGTTGGGATAATTGTTGCGATTATTGTTGTAATTGCTGTTGTTGTTGTATTGGTGATTCTTATCACCGTTTTCCTCCCACTTTCTTTTGACTTGCTTCACATTGGCCTCTTCAGCAGTCTGTTCTTTAATTCTTTCTTCAATCTGGTTCACTAGTTTGTGAGCCATTCTACATGCCTGTTGTATAGAGGCGGGCTCGTGTGAACTTATATCTTCTTGGATTCTTTCCGGTAATCCTTTCACAAACGCGTCGATCTTCTCTCCCTCATCTTCGAATGCTCCCGGACACAATAGGCACAATTCTGTGAATCGTCTTTCGTACGTGGTAATATCAAATCCTTGGGTTCGTAACCCTCTAAGTTCTGTCTTGAGCTTATTGACCTCGGTTCTGGGACGGTACTTCTCGTTCATCAAGTGCTTGAATGCTGACCATGGTAGTGCGTACGCATCGTCTTGTCCCACTTGCTCTAGATAGGTATTCCACCATGTTAACGCAGAACCTGTGAAGGTATGCGTAGCGTACTTCACTTTGTCCTCTTCAGTACACTTACTTATGGCAAACACCGATTCGACCTTCTCGGTCCACCGTTTCAATCCGATCGGTCCTTCGGTTCCATCAAATTCCAAAGGTTTGCAGGCAGTGAATTCTTTGTAGGTGCATCGTACACGATTTCCTGTACTGCTAGATCCAAGGTTATTGTTGGTATGTAGCGCAGCCTGTACTGCGGCTATGTTTGAAGCTAGAAAAGTACAGAATTCCTCTTCATTCATATTCACGGTGTGTCGAGTAGTCGGTGCCATTTCCTTCAAAATAGTCAAATGGAACAAGTTAATCATACAGAATATTAAGAGTAGTTAATAGTATTTCGTAGCATAATATGAACTCATTTATAAAAGCTTTTTCTTCATATTAGCGTTTTATAAGTTTAAATTCGGGTAGTACCTACCCGTTAAGTTTATACTTAGTAGCTAATATACAATTCAACTACTACAATTTTATATGAAAAACTGATTATAATAATATTTCGCGTTCAAACTTTTATACAATATTTTACAAACTTCCAATACCGCTTATTTTACATAAAGCAAGAAATATAGCACACAATAACTTTGATACAAGATAGTTGTGAAGATAATTCTAGCTAGTACACAAGTCGTTCAGCAAAGGCAATAAAGACACGTAATTCATACGTCCAGAAACAAGTCATGCATTCTGGTTTTACTAGGATTACTTCCCATCCTTGGTCTTGTGGAACATAACCGTTATGGCCGTTGATAAGACAGCGTGTTGTAACGTCGTCAAAAGGACGAGGGTTACGTAATGTCCAACAGTCCCGTAACAATCTAAAAACCTCATTTCTTACCCCAATTACCGACTCCGTCACTTGTGGAAACGTTTTGTTTAATAGTTGTAGCCCGATGTTCTTGTTCTCACTTTGGTGAGAAGCGAACATTACTAATCCGTAAGCATAACATGCTTCTTTATGTTGCATGTTAGCCGCTTTTTCTAAATCACGAAGTCCAATATTCGGATATATTGAGTCAAAATAATTTCTTAACCCGTTGCGTAAAATAGCATTTGGGTTCCCCGCAATATATGCGTCAAAGTAAACACATCGTAACTTATGGGTTTCCCAATGTGATATCCCCCATCTTTCAAACGAAAGTCTCTTATAAACCAAGACATTCTTGGAACGTTCTTCGAATGTCTTACAAACTGATCTCGCCTTAAATAGTTGTGCCGAGGAATTCTGACCGACTCTAGACAAGATTTCATCAATCATGTCTCCGGGTAGGTCTCTTAAAATATTGGGTTGTCTATCCATTTTGTGTTTTTAAACTGTAAAATAGACAAGAGTTAGATTCATAAAAAAAAATACTTATTAATACAAGAAATTTTTACATATATCATAAAGCATAAGCACACTATATTACATATATTACACCACACGAATACAACTATCTTATTCCGACTCGCTCGTTTCTTCTTCTTCGGTTTTGGTTCGTTTTGCCAAGTTTCTAGGGATATATGATGTTCCCCTAATACTAACTGTCGTTTTCCACAACGGTTTAGAAAAACCTGGTGGTTTAGAGGTTCCCGGATCATTGTTACAACTTAAGGACTTCGAGGGTTGATGATACATATAAAGTTCATCGGGGTTGGAATTAGATTTCTCTATTTTTATACCCTTTCCCTTATTATTTTCTTTTGCCTTTTTAAATTCAGTTGGGGTAATTTCTATAACATCATCGGAATTCTCGTCGGAATCCGATTCATCGGAGAATTTGTAATCCTCCCAATATTTTGCTTCCTTGGCAGAAACACCATTGACCATAATTAACCTTGGTCGGTTGGTTGAGGATTTTCTTTTACTTAACCATTTTATTATTTCCCCCACCGGTTCTACTTCTTCATCCGGTTCCGATTCTTCTTCCGGTTCCGATTCTTCTTCCGGTTCCGACTCTTCTTCCGGTTCCTCTTCGGGAACTTGTGAATCAGTCCACGAATCATTCCAATTTACATTTGACTCTTCATTATTATTAGGTGAGTCAATGGGACTTGTTCTAGAGGTAGACATCTATCACATAATATCAAACGCGTTAAGAGATTAATATATCACATAATATTCACATGTTAAAAATATATAGTTTCCAACAAAATTTGTTAAGCAATCATTTTTCAAGTAAACACGGTCAAAGTCCAGACTCACTAATGCATCCTAACAAACTCGATAAGACACACTAATGCAAAATTCTGGTTCTCTAAGACCAACGCTCTGATACCAACTGAAATGTCCCGTTCTTATTGATTAAAAACGTTCCATATTAATTGATTTCGTTGCGAGGTTTTGACCTCTATATGAGACGTTTTTCAAAGACTGCATTCATTTTAAAACAAACCATAACCTTTATTTCATCAATAAAGGTTTAAAAAGCTTTACGTAGATTATCAAATAATGATAATCTAAAATATTCTGTTTACACACGACCATTACATAATGGTTTACAATACAAATATGTTACAACAAAATAAGTTTCTTGAATGCAGTTTTTACATAATATCATACAAACATGGACTCCAAATTTCATCCTTATTTAAGTATGCGATAGCGGAAGCTCTTAATAATCACCTGAGAATAAACATGCTTAAAACGTCAACAAAAATGTTGGTGAGTTATTGGTTTAACCTATATATATCAAATCATAATAATAGACCACAAGATTTCATATTTCAATACACATCCCATACATAGAGATAAAAATCATTCATATGGTGAACACCTGGTAACCGACATTAACAAGATGCATATATAAGAATATCCCCATCATTCCGGGACACCCTTCGGATATGATATAAATTTCGAAGTACTAAAGCATCCGGTACTTTGGATGGGGCTTGTTGGGCCTGATAGATCTATCTTTAGGATTCGCGTCAATTAGGGTGTCTGTTCCCTAATTCTTAGATTACCAGACTTAATAAAAAGGGGCATATTCGATTTCGATAATTCAACCATAGAATGTAGTTTCACGTACTTGTGTCTATTTTGTAAATCATTTATAAAACCTGCATGTATTCTCATCCCAAAAATATTAGATTTTAAAAGTGGGACTATAACTCACTTTCACAGATTTTTACTTCGTCGGGAAGTAAGACTTGGCCACTGGTTGATTCACGAACCTATAACAATATATACATATATATCAAAGTATGTTCAAAATATATTTACAACACTTTTAATATATTTTGATGTTTTAAGTTTATTAAGTCAGCTGTCCTCGTTAGTAACCTACAACTAGTTGTCCACAGTTAGATGTACAGAAATAAATCGATAAATATTATCTTGAATCAATCCACGACCCAGTGTATACGTATCTCAGTATTGATCACAACTCAAACTATATATATTTTGGAATCAAACTCAACCCTGTATAGCTAACTCCAACATTCACATATAGAGTGTCTATGGTTGTTCCGAAATATATATAGATGTGTCGACATGATAGGTCGAAACATTGTATACGTGTCTATGGTATCTCAAGATTACATAATATACAATACAAGTTGATTAAGTTATGGTTGGAATAGATTTGTTAGCATTTTTCACGTAGCTAAAATGAGAAAAATTATCCAATCTTGTTTTACCCATAACTTCTTCATTTTAAATCCGTTTTGAGTGAATCAAATTGTTATGGTTTCATATTGAACTCTATTTTATGAATATAAACAGAAAAGTATAGGTGTATAGTCGGAAAAATAAGTTATAAGTCATTTTTGTAAAGGTAGTCATTTCAGTCGAAAGAACGACGCCTAGATGACCATTTTAGAAAACATACTTCCACTTTGAGTTTAACCATAATTTTTGGATATAGTTTCATGTTCATAATAAAAATCATTTTCTCAGAATAACAACTTTTAAATCAAAGTTTATCATAGTTTTTAATTAACTAACCCAAAACAGCCCGCGGTGTTGCTACGACGGCGTAAATCCGGTTTTACGGTGTTTTTCGTGTTTCCAGGTTTTAAATCATTAAGTTAGCATATCACATAGATATAGAACATGTGTTTAGTTGATTTTAAAAGTCAAGTTAGAAGGATTAACTTTTGTTTGCGAACAAGTTTAGAATTAACTAAACTATGTTCTAGTGATTACAAGTTTAAACCTTCGAATAAGATAGCTTTATATGTATGAATCGAATGATGTTATGAACATCATTACTACCTTAAGTTCCTTGGATAAACCTACTGGAAAAGAGAAAAATGGATCTAGCTTCAACGGATCCTTGGATGGCTCGAAGTTCTTGAAGCAGAATCATGACACGAAAACAAGTTCAAGTAAGATCATCACTTGAAATAAGATTGTTATAGTTATAGAAATTGAACCAAAGTTTGAATATGATTATTACCTTGTATTAGAATGATAACCTACTGTAAGAAACAAAGATTTATTGAGGTTGGATGATCACCTTACAAGATTGGAAGTGAGCTATCAAACTTGAAAGTATTCTTGATTTTATGAAACTAGAACTTTTGGAATTTATGAAGAACACTTAGAACTTGAAGATAGAACTTGAGAGAGATCAATTAGATGAAGAAAATTGAAGAATGAAAGTGTTTGTAGGTGTTTTTGGTCGTTGGTGTATGGATTAGATATAAAGGATATGTAATTTTGTTTTCATGTAAATAAGTCATGAATGATTACTCATATTTTTGTAATTTTATGAGATATTTCATGCTAGTTGCCAAATGATGGTTCCCACATGTGTTAGGTGACTCACATGGGCTGCTAAGAGCTGATCATTGGAGTGTATATACCAATAGTACATACATCTAAAAGCTGT
The DNA here is from genome assembly GCF_046630445.1 of Rutidosis leptorrhynchoides. Lineage (NCBI taxonomy): Eukaryota > Viridiplantae > Streptophyta > Magnoliopsida > Asterales > Asteraceae > Rutidosis > Rutidosis leptorrhynchoides. Next base: position 203,519,273 of record NC_092339.1, read on the forward strand.
GTATTGTACGAGTACGAATACGGGTGCATACGAGTAGAATTGTTGATGAAACTGAACGAGGATGTAATTGTAATCATTTTTGTTAAGTAGAAGTATTTTGATAAGTGTCTTGAAGTCTTTCAAAAGTGTATGAATACATATTAAAACACTACATGTATATACATTTTAACTGAGTCGTTAAGTCATCGTTAGTCGTTACATGTAAATGTTGTTTTGAAACCTTTAGGTTAACGATCTTGTTGAATGTTGTTAACCCATTGATTATTATAACTAATGAGATGTTAAATTGCTATATTATCATGATATTATGATATATAATATATCTTAGTATGATGTATATACAGTTAAATGTTGTTACAACGATAATCGTTACATATATGTCTCGTTTCGAAATCATTAAGTTAGTAGTCTTATTTTTACATATGTATTTCATTGTTAATACACTTAATAATATATTTACTTATCATTTAACATAATTAACCAAGTGTATCAATATCTTAATATGATTCATATGTACCTAGTAAGACGCTGTTATAACGATAATCGTTATATATATCGTTTTCGAGTTTCTTAAATTAATAGTCTCATTTTTATGTATATAACTCATTGTTAAAATACCTAATGAGATACATACTTATAATAAAAACATTTTAACTATATATATAACCATATATATGTCATCGTATAGTTTTTACAAGTTTTAACGTTCGTGAATCACCGGTCAACTTGGGTGGTCAATTGTCTATATGAAACATATTTCAATTAATCAAGTATTAACAAGTTTGATTGCTAACATGTTGGAAACATTTAATCATGTAAATATCAATCTCAATTAATATATATAAACATGGAAAAGTTCGGGTCACTACAGATTGCAAAGTTATTTTTGGTAATAACAACTCCTAAAGGGTTAGCACAGATACGTTTTAAACATTTACTCAGGTTCCGAGTGTTTTCAGGTGCATAACTATATGCATCAATCTTTTCTTCCATAGATGAAGTGCAGTTGGTTCATCCTTTTGATTCAAGTGTTTTCAAGAATTATGAAATGTTTGAACGTAGATTAGAATCGTCAAGATACAAATGAGGTTTAAGGTGAAGTCAAGTGGCAGACTTGAAGAATTGTTTAGTTTCATATGTTATAAACAATATTTTAATTCATTTTAATTGTCCAATGTTTACTTCATTATGCCACTTGTTGGATTCTGGTAAGTCAAAATCCAAATATGAAATCGAATAAAAATGGTTATTTTGTGGTGAACGAATTTGTATATCTTGTGGATGTAAGTAGGATAGTAAATGACTGTTGAATCAGATTCGAAGAATGTATAATGTAACTAATTAATGTGTAAATCTAAATATTCCTCGGGTATTACCTACCCGTTAAAATATTTTCATCATTAACAGTTTGTACAAAAGAATTTTTAATTATAATCTTTATGAAAATATACTTACATATATATTTTCTTCAGATGTAATCATGAATTTAATGAGTGAATATGATATTAAACTCATTTGATTTACCGTTAGAAAAAGAATATATAATCTCTAAAACATTAGAGATTACATAATCGCCATATCGAGCGAAGATAAATGATATATAATGTCATGTAGAACGACGATTATACTCTAGGTATAGAATGAGATGTTGAGGTTTGTGCTGCAGGTGTTGTTGTTGATGGTACTAGTGTTACCGGTGCTGTTGCTGAAGCTGGTAGGTTTTGCACCACGTTTTCCAGATTGATTATTCGAGCCCGAAGTTCATTGACTTCTTCTATTATTCTGGGATGATTGTCGATCAGAATGAGTGGATGAATAAGATTTAGAATTGTGGATAGAATATAATCATGACGAGATATTCTGGAAATGAGAGAGAAAATGGTGTTTCAGACAGGTTCGCCGGTAAGTGCTTCAGGTTCTTCGCCAAGAGGGAAATATGGTGGATGGAAATGATCGCCTTCTTCTTGTCTCCAATGACTAAGTAGGCTACGAACCCATCCCAAATTCATCCAGAATAGATGATGGCTAATCGGTTGATCCATTCCGGTTACACTGCTTTCAGAGCTTGAGTGGGACTCCATGTCGGAATCTGAGGGACTTGAACTAGTGGCGAGTTCCATTTCGTACGATTGAATAAAGAATGTTGCGATATGAAATAATTTTTGGCTATCGGATGGTATTCTAATTATATAGAATATCTATATATATAGAACAAAGGATTTCGTAGATTACGGAGGAATTTACAGAATATATCAGATAAGTCTACAGTTACAGATACGCTAAGATATGAATTATCATATACGCTAAGATATGAATTTTGTCTATACACTATTCATGCAGTCAATGCAGTAAAACGTGTCTAGACTAAGAATGATAAGCAGGTAATTTTCTAAGGATGATAAGTAGGTAATTTTCGAAATGAAATGATAAGCAAAACTTTTGACATGCAGACACGGTCGAAGTCCAGACTCACTAATGCATCTAAACAACTATCAGTTAGATACACTAATGCAAGACCTGGTTCACTAAGACCACCGCTCTGATACCACATGTCGTTACCCGTCCTAATCCATCTGGACGAATACATTACATTTGGTTACATCGCGAGGTACTTGACCTCTATATGATACATTTTACAAACATTGCATTCGTTTTTAAAAGACAAACTTTCATTACATCGAAAGTTGACGGCATGCATACCATTTCATAATATATCCAACTATAATTGATTTAGTAATAATCTTGATGAACTCAACGACTCGAATGCAACATCTTTTGAAATATGTCATCAATGACTCCAAGTAATATCTCTAGAATGAGCAAATGCACAGCGGAAGATTTCTTTCATACCTGAGAATAAACATGCTTTAAAGTGTCAACCAAAAGGTTGGTGAGATCATTAGTTTATCATAAATATTCATTTCCATCATTTTAATAGACCACAAGATTTTCATTTCTCATAAATATACGTCCCATGCATAGATAAAAAAATAATCATTCATATGGATTGAACACCTGGTAACCGATATTAACAAGATGCATATAGAATGTCCCCATCATTCCGGTACACCCATCGGACATGATAAAATCGAAGTACTAAAGCATTCCAAATTCTAGAATGGGGCTTGTTGGGCCCAATATGTGACGACCCGGAAATTTCCGATCAAATTTAAACTTTATCTTTATATGTTTCCGACAAGATAAGCATAGTCTGTAAAGTTGAGTCTTTAAATTTTTGGAACAGTTTACATGAAACCATTTGACCTTCGAAAATTCCCGATGATTCACGAACAAATGTTGTAAATAAGTAGATACATATATAAAGGTAAGTATATGTAATAGTATGAAATTATAAAAATATAAATATGAAATTTAATTCAAATAACATGATATATCTTAAATATTATTTGTATAATTAACATATATTATTATTATCATTACTCTTATTATTATTATTACTATTAGTATAATTTTAATAGAATTATCATTTATATTATAATTATTATGTTTCTATTATTATTAGTATTATTATATTATTAATATTAATATTGGTATTTTTGTTTAATAACATTCTTAAATTATTAATAAGATTTATATAATACAAAAATCAGTATGTATATATAGGTGGATATACATCAGCTATATAAAACTAATACGAATACAGCTCATATATATATATATATATATATATATATATATATATATATATATATATATATATATATATATATATATATATATATATATATATATATATATATATATATATACACACACACACACATATATATAAATAATTACGTATACAAAATGAAAGGACCCGTCCTAATCCATCCAGACGAAGTCCATATCGATTATAAACGATTCACAACAGTTGATTACATCGCGAGGTACTTGACCTCTATATGATACATTTTACAAACATTGCATTCGTTTTTGAAAAGACAAACTTTCATTACATTGAAAGTTGACGGCATGCATACCATTTCATAATATATCTAACTATAATTAACTTAATAATAATCTTGATGAACTCGACGACTCGAATGCAACGTATTTTGAAATATGTCATGAATGACTCCAAGTAATATCCTTAAAATGAGCAAATGCACAGCGGAAGATTTCTTTCATACCTGAGAATAAACATGCTTTCAAGTGTCAACCAAAAGGTTTGTGAGTTCATTAGTTTAACATAAATAATCATTTCATAATTTTAATAGACCACAAGATTTCATAATTCCATTTCTCATAAACATACGTCCCATGCATAGAGACAAAAATATCATTCATATGGATTGAACACCTGGTAACCGACATTCACAATATGCATATAAGAATATCCCCATCATTCCGGGATCCTCCTTCGGACATGATATAAATTTCGAAGTACTAAAGCATCCGGTACTTTGGATGGGGCTTGTTGGGCCCGATAGATCTATCCTTAGAGTTCGCGTCAATTAGGGTGTCTGTTCCCTAATTCTTAGATTACCAGACTTAATGAAAAGGGGCATATTCGGTTTAATAATTCAACCATAGAATGTAGTTTCGATTACTTGTGTCTATTTCGTAAAAAAGTTATAAAAGCAGCGCATGTATTCTCAGCCCAAAAATATATAAAGGGTAAAAAGGCAAATGAAACTCACTGTACAATATTTTGTAGTAAAAATATTCATACAACGAAACTGAATAATGCAGGGTTGGCTTCGGATTCACGAACCTATATCATTTGTTAATATATTAATACGCATAATCGTAATTAAATAAGTTTATTTATTTATATTGTTAATATGCTCATTAAATTAATAATTTATTAACTATATTCATTTGTATATTTTTAATACTTAAAAACTTGTATCTATATATATGTATATATACATGTATATCAAATTTAAAGTATATGTTGAGTCATCTATTATAAATATTCTATTTTTGATATTCAGAAGTATCATCTCATGTGTTAAGGTTTAATATATATTTATTTTCAGTATTAGAAATAAGTAGTTAATATAAAAAAAATAGATTAGCTATGTTAATATATTAAGTTAAAAGTATTTTTGTGTTAGTAATAATAATCATAATAATAATAATAATACTTTTATCAATATCAATAATAATAATAATAATACTAATAATAATAATAATAATAATAGTAATAATAAATGAAATGATAAAAAAAAAGAACTACCTTAAATAAAAAGGCTGTTAAAAAGAAATGCTCCATTAGGGACTCGAACCCCTGACCTCTCGCATACACACAAACACCTTAACCACTAATCCGTTTGTTTTCTTTCTGTTTTAAAACACAAACTTAAATTTATAACCCATATTCTCTGTATTTCTTCACATAGAACACATTCGATGGATTATAAACCGAGGCCCAAGTTTCCCAGCCCAAACATATCATTCAGTTGTATAGTCCACTAATATCCATAGTGGAGCCTTAATCGATCCAACTCAGGATCATACTACAGCGGCGTAAGAAGAAAAAAAATATGGTTTGAAGTTTATTTTGAGTGAGCTGTAAAGGAACCGAATAGGAAAAGAAAAAAAAAAACGTCGGTCGTGTAGAGGTTATAATTAAAACAGAGATTATACAATAGCCATTTTCTTTTGTTTTCCATCCTCTACATCTTCTTTAACATCATCTTTAATCATCATATTCTTAACTTAAATTCTATAATCATTATCATCATCATTCCTAGTGTAACAGGAATAATATAGAGACATAAATCGAATAGCTGCAACAGGTTATGATCGTGAAAGTAGTGGTGTTTGGTTCGAACTGTAAACGGAATAGAAAGAAAAAAAAAACTGTAGTTTCATGTGGTGGCTGTAAACAAAAGGAATCGAGCTGCAGCTGGTGGTATTTGAGTTGAGAATTAAAGACAAAACAACTCGCTAACAGTAGCAACATAATTGTGAAGTTGATGGGTTGTTGGGTAGTTTGTGGTGGTGATTATATGGTGATGATTGATGTTGTATGCAAGTCAGATAAATAGAGGAGAAAAACTGAAGGTATTTCATATACCCGAGAGACATATTAAATTAACGTGGCTAACATGTTATGATCCAAGTCGGGTCATACCCAATAACAAGCTTACCGACACTTTAAACGTACTTGAACTTAACGATTGGTTCATTAAGTAAATAGACTCTTGGACTTTAGAAAATCGGTTTTCTAAAATATTATCACTTGAGATAAATTATTTGGATAATTTATATTTAATTATTTAAAGGTTTAAATAATTATATTGTGTTATATTTTATAAGTTGGTTTATAAAATATATAAGTAACAAATGCATATTTTCTTTTAACAAAGTTTTATAAAACTACCAAGTTTTATAAAAATTAATACCACCTCCTAGTGGACTGCATTTTAAGTCTCCAAGGAGGACAAAATGTGCAAGGTTTTGTTGCTTTCCATGGTACATTTACACATAAGAATGTCCATTGACCAAAAGACTAAATGCACATGCATACACACTCTCTCAAGTGATAAAAAAAAGAACCAAAAATACAGCTCCCTCCTGGTTCTGTTTTTCGTGACTGTTGGGCAGAAAAAAGGGGCTCTCAAGCTTGGTTCTTCAAGTGATAATCAAGTATAATTAAATCCTAACCATAGTATTAGGTGTTGGGTACAAGCTTGGGGTATAACCTCTTGAGGTCTCATTGTTTTGAGGCTCCATTTAACATCATATTTGAAGCTTACTGCTGCTGATTTTCCAGCAAGTTTAAGAAGGTTTCAAGCTTGTGTTTAAGGTGTTTAAGGGTCCTAAACATTAGCAAGCTCAAGGGTGTTGTTGGTGAATCAAAGGCTAGGGTTTTGCTTACTTGAAGGTTCAAGTTAGGAGCTTATTTCTTCATCTACATCATCTTCTTCATCCTTGTTCTTCACCTCCTTTTGGAGTAGGTACAACATCTTACTAGCTCTATAATACATTTTAGTGTATTATTCAAGACTAGATCTTTTATGGAATTCAAGTTTAAAAGGCTTAAACTATACATGCATAAACTTTAAATTGCTTCCGCTTTATGTATACATATACACGAATTTACTACACTTAAAATGGGTTTTGTGACTTTGTTTATGTAATGAATTCCATCAATGGTATCTAGAGCCAAAGTCTTGTTAATATGCTTCTTGTTTTTGGCTAGTAAACTCACTTTCTTTACAATCTACCAACATGCATGAAAGTAGAATGTAAAAAAATATTGAGTTTTGGTGGGTGTAAGGTGATGGCCGAATTATTGGGTCCCAAAAATGGGTTTGGGATTTCAAGTTTGGCCATGTTTGTTGTTATGTTGTTGTTCACAATCGAGCCTAGACCGTGTGGTTGAATGTTTGGATGATTTGGTTGTTATTCATGATTTGTAATATTCATTCATATGGTTGTAATTATTTTGTAAATTTGGTTTGTAAAAGTTGTATTTGATCTTGTAATTTTGTATGTAATTTGTTCTATTTTGGTTTGTAAAATAGAATAGGTTGTTATTTCATTTTCTAGAAAAATTGTATTAGGATATGATTTTGTAAAATGAAAGTGAAGATTCATGAAGAAGATTCAAGATGAAGCTTATGAAGTTACAAGTTTAAGTGGGAGGTTTTGGTAAAAATCTCTTACTTTGGTTAACCCTCTTAGGTGACATTTGTTTTTTGGCTAAACAAATGTCCACCAAAATGGCTCTTGATTGTGAACACTTTGTTATGCATGTTTGTGTATGTTTGTATGTTTGGTTGCTACAAGATCATCACATGTTATGAACTTGCATGATAAATTATAATTGGTTATAATAAAACATAACAAAATGACACTAATAATTGGTTATTAGACTTAAGTAAAATGGTTTATTTAAAAAGGTAATGAAATGGTTAAAACTAGTAATTGGTTACTAAAGGTACATGAAAATGGGTTTTTCATAAACATACTACACACCAAATGCATGTTGGTGTATAGCACTTTGTTTTCTAAACTAGAATGTAGAAAACCTAAATCCCTTAACTAAAACAAGGTAAACAAGTTAAACGCCATCCTTTTGTGGAAACACTTAGACATATTAGGAATCTCTTGATGGGATAAAGGTCACCTAACCGTCATGAGTGAACTAACATGAATAAGGTACACTTTGCATACATGTGGGATAAAGGTCACCTAACCACTTGCATGTTAAGTTTACATGTCTACACAAGTAGGACAACTTGATTTGGGAATCATGAACTTAGGGTCACCGAAGCATGAGGAACAAATAGGCGTTGATGGGATTAATATGCCATGCAAAAGGATTGCATGATCCCATAAATTAGAAGTTGCAAAAGGATTGCAATTGTCATTACGACTACCTAGCTAAATCAAATGACGGGATAAAGGTCACCTAACCGAAATTTGATTTACCGTTGGATTCTAACATTTAATAAAACAAATTAAAGGGTATTGTCTATTAAATCTAAATCAATACTTAAATGAACTTTGTTGAATTTTGTAGATGGCCGCAAATAACAACAACAACATGAACAATGCACCACTTAACTTTAACAACCTATCATTACGGTCTCTCCTCGAGAAAGACAAACTCAACCATACAAATTTTATGGATTGGTTCCGCAATCTTCGGATTGTCCTCAAACAAGAGGATAAAATGTATGTGCTTGAGGACCCCATTCCCGATCAACCGGATGAGAGTGATGTGGAGGCAATGGCCTCTTACGATAAGTATTGCCACGACTCCCTTCAAGTCTCATGCTTAATGCTTGGGACTATGATACCCGAACTCCAAAAGGATTTCGAGCATCATAGCGCATACGACATGATAACACAATTGAAGGAGATGTTTCTCCAACAAGCACGTGTTGAGCGTTTTGAAACGGTTCGGGCGCTTCATGCTTGTCGTATGGACGATACCCAATCGGTTTCATCTTATGTACTTAAGATGAAGAGCCTTATCGATCGTGCTAACCGTCTTAACCTTAACATATCTAATGAGTTAGCCACCGATCTTATCCTTAACTCCCTATCAAAGAGGTTTGATCAATTTGTAATTAATTACAACATGAATGGGATGGATAAGAGCATAGGTGAGCTTCATGGTATGCTTAGGACGGCGGAAACTAGCATGGGTAAAAGGACTTTACCCGTGTTAGCAATCGATCAAGGTGGGTCTAAAGGTAACACCTCTAAGCCAAAGGTGACTAAGAGAAAAGGACCCGCCCATCAAGGCAAAGGGAAGGGGAAGATGGTTACCCCAACCATCAACAAGGCAAAGAAGCAAAAGGTAGCCGAGAAGGCAAACCCCAAGGAAGACCCATGTTTCGGTTGCGGTGAGATGGGTCATTGGAAACGAAACTGTCCGGTCTATCTTAAAGAGTTGAAGGACAAGAGGGATGCAGGGCAAACCTCAGGTAATATATACATGGTATATATAGAGCTTAGTATTACTTCTTCTAATACATGGGTATTAGACACGGGATGTGGAACTCATATTTGCAATACTTTGCAGGGGTTCAAAAGAAGTGATCATAAAGCGGGAACATCAAGTCTCTATATGGGCAATGGTGCAAAGGTGCATGTTAAAGCTCAAGGAGAATTTGTTTTAAAGCTTCCAAGTGGATTGAAGCTTATTTTAGAAAATGTTTTGTATGCACCGGATTTATGTCGAAACATTATTTCTATTTCTCGCTTAAGACAATGTGGTTTCAATGTTAATTTTATTGATGATGATATCCATTTTTCTAAAGATAATGTATTCTATTTCAAGGCTTCGCCTTCAAATGGAATTTATGAATTGGTTCATGATGACGCATCATCGAGCTCTATATACCATACTAGCACCAAGAAACTCAAAAGGGATTTGAGTGATTCCTATTTATGGCATTGTCGCCTTGGACATATAAACAAGAACCGAATGCATACACTTCAAAAGAATGGACTTTTGAAATCAAATGAAATGGATTCGTTTGATGTATGTGAATCTTGTTTACAAGGCAAGATGACTAAAGCACCTTTCAAAGGGACTTATGAAAGGGCTAAAGATTTATTGGGATTAATACATTCGGATGTATGTGGACCCTTTAAACCCATGACTAGGAATGGTGAAAGATACTTTGTTACTTTCATTGATGACTTTAGTCGTTTCGGATATGTCTACTTATTAAGTCACAAGGACGAAACGTTTGAAGCATTCAAAGAATATCAAAACGAAGTACAAAATCAACTCAATAAGACAATTAAGGTACTACGTACCGATAGAGGAGGTGAATACCTAAGCGATGCTTTCCAAGATCATCTTAGGAGTTGTGGGATTATCTCGCAACTTACTCCACCCGGAACACCCCAACTTAATGGAGTTTCCGAAAGGAGGAACCGAACCCTAATGGATATGGTTCGATCTATGATGGCTAGAAGCTCGTTACCTCTATCATTTTGGGGTTATTGTCTAAGCTCCGCGGCTCGTATTTTAAATATGGCCCCAACCAAGAAAGTGGAACGAACTCCTCATGAGATGTGGTTTGGAAAACCTCCTTCTCTTTCATACTTGAAAGTATGGGGATGTGAAGCTTATCCTAAGCGTTATGTAGCAAATAAGCTACATGCTCGATCCACAAAGTGTATCTTCATAGGATATCCCAAAGATGACATGGGATATTACTTCTATGATCCATCCGAGCAAACGGTATTTGTTGCTCGGAAAGCGGAATTCCTTGAAACCAAGTTCCTTATGGAAGGTGATGGTGAAAGGAAAATAGATCTTGTAGAGGTACAAGATCAAGCCGATGATACACAATTGGTTGACACTAGCACTCAACATGAGGATGTTAAAAATGATCAAGTAGATGATCAAGGTACACAAGACGTTCGAAGATCTAGTAGGATTAGTAATCCTCCTGAGAGATATGGTTTTCTCGTGGATGGTTGCTATACGGTTGATTTGGATGAACCGGTAAACTACAAAGATGCTTTATCAAGGATTGATAAAGATAAATGGCAGGAAGCCATGAACGTCGAGATGCAATCCATGTATGACAACCAAGTTTGGGAACTTGTTGAGCAACCTCCTAGCTCTAAGCTAGTTGATTGCAAGTGGATTTTCAAAATGAAAACCGACATACATGGAAACTTGGATACATACAAAGCTAGACTTGTAGCAAAGGGTTTCACTCAAACTCAAGGGGTTGACTATGATGAAACTTTCTCGCCTGTGGCAATGCTAAAGTCTATTAGGATATTATTTGCCATCGCTGCTCATTATGATTACGAAATTTGGCAAATGGATGTCAAAACTGCTTTCCTAAATGGATATCTTGAGGAAGATGTCTATATGGTACAGCCCGAAGGTTTTGTCGATCCGAAAAATCCTAAAAAGGTATGCAAGTTAAAGAAATCGATCTACGGATTGAAACAAGCATCTAGAATGTGGAATCATCGTTTTAATGAAGAGGCAAAGAAATTTGGCTTCATTAAAAATGGTGATGAAGCTTGTGTATACAAGAAGGCTAGTGGGAGCTCTATAATGTTCCTTGTGCTATATGTGGATGATATATTATTATTTGGGAATGATATAACCACAATGCAAGAAGTCAAAACTTGGCTAAAGAGTTGCTTCTCCATTAAGGATCTTGGAGAAGCACAATACATATTGGGGATTGGAATCTATAGGAATAGATCCAAGAGATTGATAGGTTTAAGCCAAAGTACATACATTGATAAAGTCTTGAAAAGGTTCAAGATGGAAAACTCTAAGAAAGGTTTGGTACCTATTCAAAAGGGAACCATTCTCAGTTCATCTCAGTGTCCTACCACGAAAGATGAACAAGAGAGAATGAAGAAAGTCCCATACGCATCTGCTATTGGGTCTATCATGTATGCAATGATATGTACTAGACCGGATGTGTCATGCGCTCTAAGCTTGACAAGTAGATACCAGAATAACCCAGGATATAGTCATTGGACTGCGGTTAAATGTATATTGAAATACCTTAGAAGGACTAAGGATATGTTTCTTATATATGGGTCTGGTGAGGAGGAACTCGTTGTAAAAGGTTACGTGGACGCGAGTTTCCAAACTGATCGAGATGACTCCCGATCACAATCCGGTTATGTATTCATGTTAAATGGTGGTGCGGTCTCTTGGAAGAGTGCGAAACAGGAAGTTGTTGCGTTATCCACTACAGAGTCGGAGTACATTGCCGCCTCATTGGCAGCTCAGGAAGCTGCATGGATGAAGAAATTCATCGACGACTTAGGAGTGGTCCCTTCCATTCAGGACCCTCTTGAGATCTTTTGTGACAACGAGGGTGCGATTGCTCAAATCAAGGAACCTCGTGCTCATCAAAAGACCCGTCACATTGAGCGGAGATTCAACTACATTAGGGATGAGGTTGAAAAAGGAAAGATATGTATTCACAAAGTTCACACAGATCAAAATGTTGCGGATCCTCTCACGAAGCTCTTACATGGGCCAAAACATGAGGGACATGTTTGTGCATTAGGGCTTCGATATTCTAGTGATTGGATTTGATCTATTTATGTATTGTACCGGAACGAAATTATTCAAACTCATTAATATAACTGTGGTGTTAATTTATTTGAGTTATGTTCCTATTTTGCATATTTCATCCATGAATTAGCAATTATTCAAAATTTCCGTAGTCGATCACATTTGTGGGAACAAGTGTGAGGTTTAGACTATTATGAACTTGGATTGGTATACATTCATAGGTTGAATGTGCGGCAAGGCTGCAACCAAGGTTCATAGATATTTGTGGGAAACAAATATTGGAAGACCCGCTCTCAAGAATTACTGTATAGAGCCTTTGTGGTTGATCACATGTAACCTTGAGTAAAGGCGAATATCATTGTATCCTCTGACCTGAGATACATATTGGGTTCGGATATTCACCAAGTACTGTGCCTTGATTCTTTCCTTCGCTATTCTGAAACATGGTAGTACATAAAGAAGAACTCAGGTATATTACAAAGTGTATATCTAGGACGTATGTAGTCAAGATGGAATTTGTCCCTCTTATTCGTTGAGAGTCAGATGTCTAAGGCCTGATAAAGTTAAATCTATAAGAGAGTGGTCACTCTGTATCTCTTGGATTTGACATGACATCTAGGACGAAAGGATATAATGAAAGATTCACCTAATCATATTCGAGATGGGAACTCGAAAGGGATGATGTTATTGAATGGCACAAAGTCATAACATATTAGGGGTGATGGACGGTGTGTTAGGCTGTATCCATCACTTGCATTAATTTCTTATGTTTCTCGTGTAAGTGGGAGATTGAAGGTATTTCATATACCCGAGAGACATATTAAATTAACGTGGCTAACATGTTATGATCCAAGTCGGGTCATACCCAATAACAAGCTTACCGACACTTTAAACGTACTTGAACTTAACGATTGGTTCATTAAGTAAATAGACTCTTGGACTTTAGAAAATCGGTTTTCTAAAATATTATCACTTGAGATAAATTATTTGGATAATTTATATTTAATTATTTAAAGGTTTAAATAATTATATTGTGTTATATTTTATAAGTTGGTTTATAAAATATATAAGTAACAAATGCATATTTTCTTTTAACAAAGTTTTATAAAACTACCAAGTTTTATAAAAATTAATACCACCTCCTAGTGGACTGCATTTTAAGTCTCCAAGGAGGACAAAATGTGCAAGGTTTTGTTGCTTTCCATGGTACATTTACACATAAGAATGTCCATTGACCAAAAGACTAAATGCACATGCATACACACTCTCTCAAGTGATAAAAAAAAGAACCAAAAATACAGCTCCCTCCTGGTTCTGTTTTTCGTGACTGTTGGGCAGAAAAAAGGGGCTCTCAAGCTTGGTTCTTCAAGTGATAATCAAGTATAATTAAATCCTAACCATAGTATTAGGTGTTGGGTACAAGCTTGGGGTATAACCTCTTGAGGTCTCATTGTTTTGAGGCTCCATTTAACATCATATTTGAAGCTTACTGCTGCTGATTTTCCAGCAAGTTTAAGAAGGTTTCAAGCTTGTGTTTAAGGTGTTTAAGGGTCCTAAACATTAGCAAGCTCAAGGGTGTTGTTGGTGAATCAAAGGCTAGGGTTTTGCTTACTTGAAGGTTCAAGTTAGGAGCTTATTTCTTCATCTACATCATCTTCTTCATCCTTGTTCTTCACCTCCTTTTGGAGTAGGTACAACATCTTACTAGCTCTATAATACATTTTAGTGTATTATTCAAGACTAGATCTTTTATGGAATTCAAGTTTAAAAGGCTTAAACTATACATGCATAAACTTTAAATTGCTTCCGCTTTATGTATACATATACACGAATTTACTACACTTAAAATGGGTTTTGTGACTTTGTTTATGTAATGAATTCCATCAAAAACAAGATGGTTCACCATGGTAGAAGGGTTCAAGTGATGGTTGAAATATGGGTTTGTAGTGGTGTTCAAAGGTGACAACAAGGATGGTGGTTTAGTCGTGGCTGTGGTCTACGTAGCAGCACAACAACCAGGTTATTCGGGTTTGATTCTTAGTCGAATACGAGTTCATAGTAGCAACAAAGATAGTGTACGTTTTTAGGATGGTACGATGATGGTTGGTAGTCATGGAAGGGTGTATAGATAGTTGTTCTCGGTTAGCAACAATAAGGTCACGATGGTCCATGGTGGTGATGGTTTACAAGAGGAAAGGTGGTTCGATTGGTACAATTGATTCTCTGTTCTAAAACAGAAACAAAGAGAAGAAATGGGTGTGTGTAGATTTTTCTTAATTTTGATTCCCTTTATTTATTTATTTATTTATTTTAAAAGCAGTGAATGACATGAATAATGTATTGTTGAATGATTGCTACAGCAAGATTCGTTCCAATTTGTTTCATAGTCAAATTTGAGTCGACAAGAATTATTAGATAGAAAATAAACTAAAAAAAATAGAATGAAGAAAGGGACTGTAATTGAATCGTACCAATCTATGAATAATTTTCAATAATCAGATCCAGGAAGATTTAAATAAATATAGTTTAAAAAGGATATAAAACTGCTTTGATTCTCTTATGCTTAAATACGTAATTTTTTATATATATGTAAATGTGTATATAAGTGTATTAGTATAAATATTTATTAATAATAATAATAATAATTTTTTATATATATGTAAATGTGTATATAAGTGTATTAGTATAAATATATATTAATAATAATAATAATATTTTTAGTAATAATAATTAATAATAAATAATAATATTGATAGTAATGATAATAAAATTGATAATAATAATATTATTAGTGTTAACAATAATAAACGGTATTATTTTCTAATAAATATTAATAATAGATATGCTAATATTACCAATAATAATTCTAATAATAATTATATTAATTATAGTTGATAATTATAAAGATATAACTATACATATGGTAATAATAGTGTTATTCATAATACTAATAATGATACTAATTGTAATAATATTAATGATAATAATATTAGTAATATATCAATCTATACAAATCAAATTTCATATAATTAATATTATTACTCATACAGATATTAATATTAATGTTATTATTTAATATAACCTCTATATTTTTAACTTATATTATATTTTATTTAATGATCACATAGTATATGATAACCTTTATTGAATTTTATATTATTTATAAGTTATATATATATATATATTATAATATACATATACTAATAATTATTCATAGAAATCATATATTTAAATATTAGTTCATTCTAAGTACAACTTAATTATGTTATGTCCTATTTTACATATTTAATTTTGATGTTCATATTATATCTTAAAGTTTCAAATCATTATATATATACATATATTTATATATATAGGTATACATATTTAGTTACAAACCATTACTCGTGAATCGTCGGAATCAGTCAAAGGTCAATTGAATATATTAAACTGATGGAATTTAATAAGTTCAAAATGACATGTTCATGTAATTTGCACAATCATAAAACCAATTTCAAGATAGTTAATACAAGCGGAAGCATTATTAGAACATGTATATTTGTAAAGGCATTTTGTCAAATTCCATATAAATATCAAGTCTTGAATCATGCTTACATATAAAATGAGTGAAGAAGAAGATTATACCTCCTCACAATGATGAGTATTGAGCTGAATTTGGACAGCAACAAGTAGGGAAAAAGATGATGAAAGCAAGCTCCAAAACAATGAAGCCTCAAGGAGAAATACCCCAAACTTATAACCAACACCTAGTATTTTGGTTAGGATTTAATTAGGACACTTGATAAACAAGATTACAATGCAAAACCTCTCCCTTTTTCCTCTCAAATGCCACGGCCAGCAGGCCTGTATTCAGCAGAAAGAATGCAGTTTTTCTTTAGTGTTTTTGCTTGTAAACTTGTGTACTTGAGTCAAGGAAAATTCCTTGGTTAAAAGAGTTGAGCATGCTCTTGGAATATGTTGTTTTAAGTAACCAAGTAAGCATGGGAATCACACCTAGGAGTCCCAAAATCTGCATACTATATTCATTTTTAAATAACAAGTATAATAACAAGTATATTTATATAAAACTTGTGACATCTTATATAAAACTTGTTATTAAAGTGCAAGTTATAAAAAAAAGGTTACTTGTGCTTTATAAACCAATTTATAAAGTATAACAAAACATAATTATAAATAATCAAATCTTTAATATATAAATTGTCCAAACAATTCATCTCAAGTGATAATATTTTAGAAAACCGATTTTCTAAAATTCAAGTGTCGCGTATTTATTTAATGAACCAATCATTAAGATCAAATACGAATAAGGTGTCGGTAAGCTTGTTATTGGGTATGACCCGACTTGGATCAAAACATATTAGCCACGTTAATTTAATATGTCTCTCAGGCATATGAAATACCTTCAATCTCCCACTTGCATGAGAAACATAAGAAATTAATGCAAGTGATGGATACAGCCTAACACACCGTCCATCACCCCTAATATGTTATGACTTTGTGCCATTCAATAACATCATCCCTTTCGAGTTCCCATCTCGAATATGATTAGGTGAATCTTTCATTATTTCCTTTCGTCCTAGATGTCATGTTAAATCCAAGAGATACTGAGTGATCACTCTCTTATAGATTTAACTTTTCAGGCCTTAGACATCTGACTCTCAACGAATAAGAGGGACAAATTCCATCTTGACTACATACGTCCTAGATATACACTTTGTAATATACCTGAGTTCTTCCTTATGTACTACCACGTTTCAGAATAGCGAAGGAAAGAATCAAGGCACAGTACTTGGTGAATATCCGAACCCAATATGTATCTCAGGTCAGAGGATACAATGATATTCGCCTTTACTCAAGATTACATGTGATCAACCACAAAGGCTCTATACAGTAATTCTTGAGAGCGGGTCTTCCAATATTTGTTTCCCACAAATATCTATGAACCTTGGTTGCAACCTTGCCCCACATTCAACCTATGAATGTATACCAATCCAAGTTCATAATAGTCTAAACCTCACACTTGTTCCCACAAATGTGATCGACTACGGAAATTTAGAATAGTTGCTTATTCATGGATGAAATATGCAAAATAGGAACATAACTCAAATAAATTAACACCATAGTTATATTAATGAGTTTGAATAATTTCGTTCCGGTACAATACATAAAATAGATCATATCCAATCTCTAGAATATCGAAGCCCTAATGCACAAACATGTCCCTCATGTTTTGGCCCATGTAAAAGCTTCGTGAGTGGATCCGCAACATTTTGATCTGTGTGAACTTTGTGAATACATATCTTTCCCTTTTCAACCTCATCCCTGATGTAGTTGAATCTCCGCTCAATGTGACAAGTCTTTTGATGAGCACGAGGTTCCTTGATTTGAGCAATCGCACCCTCGTTGTCACAAAAGATCTCAAGAGGGTCCTGAATGGAAGGGACCACTCCTAAGTCGTCGATGAATTTCTTCATCCATGCAGCTTCCTGAGCTGCCAGTGAGGCGGCAATGTACTCCGACTCTGTAGTGGATAACGCAACAACTTCCTGTTTTGAACTCTTCCAAGAGACCGCACCACCATTTAACATGAAGACATAACCGGATTGTGATCGAGAGTCATCTCGATCAGTTTGGAAACTCGCGTCCACGTAACCTTTTACAGCGAGTTCCTCCTCACCAGACCCATATATTAGAAACATATCCTTAGTCCTCCTAAGGTATTTCAATATGCTTTTAACAGCAATCCAATGACTATTTCCTGGGTTATTCTGGTATCTACTTGTCAAGCTTAGAGCGCATGACACATCCGGTCTAGTACATATCATTGCATACATGATAGACCCAATAGCAGATGCGTATGGGACTTTCTTCATTCTCTCTTGTTCATCTTTCGTGGTAGGACACTAAGATGAACTGAGAACGGTTCCCTTTTGAATAGGTACCAAACCTCTCTTAGAGTTTTCCATCTTGAACCTTTTCAAGATTTTATCAATGTATGTACTTTGACTTAAACCTATCAATCTCTTGGATCTATTCCTATAGATCCCTATCCCCAATATGTATTGTGCATCTCCAAGATCCTTAATGGAGAAGCAACTCTTTAGCCAAGTTTTGACTCCTTGCATTGTGGTAATATCATTCCCAAATAATAATATATCATCCACATATAGTACAAGGAACATGATAGTGCTCCCACTAGCTTTCTTATATACACAAGCTTCATCACCATTTTTAATGAAGCCAAATTTCTCGGCTTCCTCATTAAAACGATGATTCCACATTCTAGATGCTTGTTTCAATCCGTAGATTGACTTCTTTAACTTGCATACACTTTTAGGATATTTTGGATCAACAAAACCTTCAGGCTGGACCATATAGACATCTTCCATAAGATATCCATTTAGGAAAGCGGTTTTGACATCCATTTGCCATATTTCATAGTCGTAGTGAGCAGAAATGGCAAATAATATTCTAATAGACTTTAGCATTGCCACAGGCGAGAAAGTTTCATCATAATCAACCCCTTGAGTTTGAGTGAAACCTTTTGCAACAAGTCTAGCTTTATATGTATCCAAGTTTCCATGTATGTCGGTTTTCATTTTGAAAAGCCATTTGCAATCAACTAGCTTAGAGCTAGGAGGTTGCTCAACAAGTTCCCACACTTGGTTTTCATACATGGATTGCATCTCGGCGTTCATGGCTTCCTACCATTTATCTTTCTCTATCCTTGATAAAGCATCTTGGTAGTTTGTTGGTTCATCCAAATCAACCGTATAGCAACCATCTATGAGAAACCCATATCTCTCAGGAGGATTGCTAATCCTACCAGATCTACGAATGTCTTGTGTATTTTGATCATCCATTTGATCACTATCAACATTTTCATGTTGAGTGCTAGTGTCAACCAATTGTGTATCATCTACTTGATCTTGAACCTCTTCAAGATCTATCTTCTTTTCACTATTTCCTTCCATTAGGAACTTAGTTTCAAGGAATTCCGCCTTCCGAGCAATAAATACATTTTGCTCGGATGGATCATAGAAATAGTATCCCATATCATCCTTGGGATATCCTATGAAGATACACTTCGTGGATCGAGCATTCAACTTATTAGGGATGTAACGCTTAGGATAAGCTTCACATCCCCATACCTTTAAGTATGATAGAGATGGAGGTTTACCAAACCACATCTCGTGAGGAGTTCGTTCCACTTTCTTGGTTGGGGCCATATTTAAAATACGAGCCGCGGAGCTTAGACAATAACCCCAAAATGATAGAGGCAACGAGCTTCTTGCCATCATAGATCGAACCATATCCATTAGGGTTCGGTTCCTCCTTTCGGAAACTCCATTAAGTTGGGGTGTTCCGGGTGGAGTAAGTTGTGAGATAATCCCACAACTCCTAAGATGATCTTGGAAGGTATCGCTTAGGTATTCACCTCCTCTATCGGTACGTAGTACCTTAATTGTCCTATTGAGTTGATTTTGTACTTCGTTTTGATATTCTTTGAATGCTTCAAACGTTTCGTCCTTGTGTCTTAATAAATAGACATATCCGAAACGACTAAAGTCATCAATGAAAGTAACAAAGTATCTTTCACCATTCCTAGTTATGGGTTTAAAGGGTCCACATACATCCGAATGTATTAATCCCAATAAATCTTTAGCCCTTTCATAAGTCCCTTTGAAAGGTGCTTTAGTCATCTTGCCTTGTAAACAAGATTCGCATACATCAAATGAATCCATTTCATTTGATTTCAAAAGTCCATTCCTTTGAAGTGTATGCATTCGGTCCTTGTTTATGTGACCAAGGCGACAATGCCATAAGTAGGAATCACTCAAATCCCTTTTGAGTTTCTTGGTGCTTGTATGGTATATAGAGCTCGATGATGCGTCATCATGAACCAATTCATAAATTCCATTTGAAGGCGAAGCCTTGAAATAGAATACATTTTCTAAATAAATATGGATATCATCATTAACAAAATTAAGATTAAAACCACATTGTTTCAAACGGGAAATGGAAATAATGTTTCGACATAAATCGGGTGCATACAAAACATCTTTCAAAATAAGTTCCAAACCACTTGGAAGCTTTAACACAAAGTCTCCTTGAGCCTTCACTTGCACTTTGGCTCCATTACCCATGTAGAGACTTGATGTTCCCGTTTGCTTGCTACTTCTTTTGAACCCCTGCAATGAATTGCAAATGTGAGTTCCACATCCAGTGTCTAATACCCATGTATTAGAAGAAGTAATACTAAGCTCTATATATACCATATATATATTACCTGAGGTTTGCCCTGCATCCCTCTTATCCTTCAACTCCTTAAGATAGATCGGACAGTTTCGTTTCCAATGACCCATTTCACCGCAACCAAAACATGGGTCTTCCTTGGGGTTTGCCTTCTCGGCTACCTTTTGCTTCTTAGCCTTGTTGATGGTTGGGGTAACCATCTTCCCCTTCCCTTTGCCTTGGTAAGCGGATCCTTTTCTCTTAGCCACCTTTGGCTTAGAGGTCTTACCTTTGGACCCACCTTGATCGATTGCTAACACGGGTAAAGCCCTTTTACCCATGCTAGTTTCCGCCGTTCTAAGCATACCGTGAAGCTCACCTATGCTCTTATCCATCCCATTCATATTGTAATTAATTACAAATTGATCAAACCTTTTTGATAGGGAGTTAAGGATAAGATCGGTGGCTAACTCATTAGATATGTTTAGGTTAAGACGGTTAGCACGATCGATAAGGCTTTTCATCTTAAGTACATAAGATGAAACTGATTGGGTATCGTCCATACGACAAGCATGTAGCGCTCGAACCGTTTCGAAGCGTTCGACACGCGCTTGTTGAAGGAACATCTCCTTCAATTGCGTTATCATGTCGTATGCACTATGATGTTCGAAATCCTTTTGGAGTTCGGGTATCATAGTCCCAAGCATTAAGCATGAGACTTGAAGGGAGTCGTGGCAATACTTATCGTAAGAGGCCATTGCCTCCACATCATTCTCATCCGGTTGATCGGGAATGGGGTCCTCAAGCACATACATTTTATCCTCTTGTTTGAGGACAATCCGAAGATTGCGAAACCAATCCATAAAGTTTGTATGGTTGAGTTTGTCTTTCTCTAAGAGAGACCTTAATGATAGGTGGTTTAGGTTAAGTGGTGCGTTAGGAATGTTGTTGTTGTTATTGGCGGCCATCTACAAAATTAACAAAGTTCGTTTAAGTATCGATTTTAATTTAACATTCAATACCCTTTAAATCAAATTGAATTATTAAATTCTAGAATCCAACGGTAAACCAAATTTCGGTTAGGTGACCTTTATCCCGCAATTTGATTTAGCTAGGTAGTCAATAAATGACAATTGCAATCCATTTGCAACTTCTAGAGTATGGGATCATGTAATCCTTTTGCATGGCATATTTATCCCATCAACGCCTATTTGTTCTTCATGCCTCGGTGACCCTAAGTTCGTGATTCCCAAATCAAGTCGTCCTACTTGTATAGACTTGTAAATTTAACATACATGTGGTTAGGTGACCTTTATCCCACAAGCATGCGAAATTTACCTTAATCATATTAGTTTGCTCATAATGGTTAGGTGACCTTTATCCCATCATGAGTTCCCTAATACTTTTAAGTGTCACACAATAGGATGGCGTTTAACTTGTTTACCTTGTTAGTGAAAGGGATTTTGAGTTTTCGTTCATTCCAGTTTGAGAAAACTTTTATACCATACACCAACATGCATTTAGTGCATGGTACTTATGAAAAACTATTTTCATATCTTGTAATTAAACCAATTACATGATATAAACCATTTTATATACATGATCCTTATCATGATCTTAATGACCGTTTATTAATGTCCTTTTAGCCGTTTTTTAATTTAACCATTTAAATTGACGTTTTGCATGTCGTTAATAATGTCAATTTTAACCAATTTAAATTGCCATTTTAGTTTGTTGTTAACTTGTGTGATTAACTTGTAGCATACAAACATACAATCCACATAATCATACAAAACAACCACGCATGCAAAATCATATGTTCACAATCAAGCCATTTTTGGTAGACATTTGTTTAGCCGAAAACAAATGCCACCGGTTAAGGGTAATAACACAAAGTAGGAGATTTTAAAATCTCCCACTTAATCTTGCATCCAAATGCTTCTTCATGTGTTCTTCAAGTCTTCATCATCTTCATCATTTTACAAAATATATCCTAATACATTTTGTCTAGAAAATGAAATACAACCTAATCTATTTTACACACCAAATATAAAATAAATTACATAACCAAATGAATATTATTACAAACCAAATGAATAAATACAAATCATTCAAACACACAACCAAACAAACACAAGGTCTAGGCATTGATTGTGAACAACAACATAGAATAAAATTGACCAAATGACAAGTTCCAAACCCTTTTTGGAACCCCAATAATTCGGCCAACTTACCAAACCCACCCAAACCCGAACATTTTTACATTCCATATTCATGCATGTACATGGAATGCAAATATAGTGGGTTTAAAGACAATATACGAAGCATAATCCATAGACTTCGGCTCTAGATACCATTGATGGAATTTAATAAGTTCAAAATGACATGTTCATGTAATTTGCACAATCATAAAACCAATTTCAAGATAGTTAATACAAGCGGAAGCATTATTAGAACATGTATATTTGTAAAGGCATTTTGTCAAATTCCATATAAATATCAAGTCTTGAATCATGCTTACATATAAAATGAGTGAAGAAGAAGATTATACCTCCTCACAATGATGAGTATTGAGCTGAATTTGGACAGCAACAAGTAGGGAAAAAGATGATGAAAGCAAGCTCCAAAACAATGAAGCCTCAAGGAGAAATACCCCAAACTTATAACCAACACCTAGTATTTTGGTTAGGATTTAATTAGGACACTTGATAAACAAGATTACAATGCAAAACCTCTCCCTTTTTCCTCTCAAATGCCACGGCCAGCAGGCCTGTATTCAGCAGAAAGAATGCAGTTTTTCTTTAGTGTTTTTGCTTGTAAACTTGTGTACTTGAGTCAAGGAAAATGCCTTGGTTAAAAGAGTTGAGCATGCTCTTGGAATATGTTGTTTTAAGTAACCAAGTAAGCATGGGAATCACACCTAGGAGTCCCAAAATCTGCATACTATATTCATTTTTAAATAACAAGTATAATAACAAGTATATTTATATAAAACTTGTGACATCTTATATAAAACTTGTTATTAAAGTGCAAGTTATAAAAAAAAGGTTACTTGTGCTTTATAAACCAATTTATAAAGTATAACAAAACATAATTATAAATAATCAAATCTTTAATATATAAATTGTCCAAACAATTCATCTCAAGTGATAATATTTTAGAAAACCGATTTTCTAAAATTCAAGTGTCGCGTATTTATTTAATGAACCAATCATTAAGATCAAATACGAATAAGGTGTCGGTAAGCTTGTTATTGGGTATGACCCGACTTGGATCAAAACATATTAGCCACGTTAATTTAATATGTCTCTCAGGCATATGAAATACCTTCATAAACACAGTTTAAAGTTTTTAAGATTTCAACATTACCGATTCTGCTTATCGTGTCGAATTTATATAAGATTAAGTGTAAATTTGGTCGGAAATTCCCAAGTCATCACAGTACCTACCCGTTAAAGAAATTTCGTCCCGAAATTTGAGTGAGGTCGTCATGGCTAACAATAAATATGTTTTTCTTGACGAATACGATCTGATAAATAGAGTTTTCATCATTACAGAGTAATACAGATAAAATAATTTGATTATTCAAAGAGCACGAATGAAACTATCATGAGAGAGGTCCCAACGGGCATCGTCCACCTTCGCCCAAAAACTTGCCCAAATTTTTAGCCGTTAGTAAAATATTTTTTTTTTTCAATGGCTATCCCAACGGTCACTTTTACACTATAAAAACACCAACCATATACTTCATTTTATACACTCAAACATATATTTCTTTTATATTTCCATCTTTCTCAAAATCAAAATCAAACATTCCCAAACTGCAAAATGTTAACACTTCTCCCAATGATTGTTTCATTCGATGTTCATTTCGGAGGTGATTTCCGTAATCAAATGAAGGAATATAAGTGGGGCGACAGTATTTCGTTTGAAGATATCGACATTCGTGATGTTGGTTTACAAGACTTGCTATCCTTTCTGGAGGAAAAAGTTCCGTGTGAATTCACGTCTGTGTTCTTTTATAAAGACGATTATGATGCGGATTGTAGGGCAAGTTTTCTATATACCGATGATCAATGGTACTTTATAAAAGATACCATTGAAGATCGCGGTAACGCATTTCTTTGTATGTGGTTCTTGAAGATGAAGAGACGTTGGGTTATCGTTACCTCGATGAATCAGCTGAAGCAGCAGTTGAGGCATCAAGAGAAATACCGATGTCTCCAGAGTACCTCACGGATGGTGAAATGACTGGTGAACGCTACTTTGCAGATGACAATTGACAACGACGAGTAGTTTGATTGTAATCTTTTAATTTTTAATTGTCGTGATGTTTTGATTTTTAATTATTGTAATTTCAGTGTTGTTGTTGAGTTTTATATCTACCTTTATGTTTCGGAGCTCTTCGTCTTTTTAATCTCCTCTCGATCTCTAATAAAACGAGTAATGGTCTAGAATTTGTAAGTATGGAGTTTCGGATGAAATTAATATTATAATCAAGAAAGAACATAATAGGACGATTTGATTCGTCAAATTACCAGAATCATTGAGAATAGAGCTATTAAAAATATACTTTCTTGATATGTTCAGAAGTTAATTAGAATGAAAGAGTTATGTAACATGACACATGATGGTGGTATGATCTACTGTGAACCATCATGTCCCATTAGAACTCAGCATGACTTACTGTAATATAATCACGTTGATCAAGTGTCATTATATTATACTAACTCATGCATCAGTTCTCAACATTACTTCAATAACATTCATATTTTAAGCTCGAAAGTTTACAGAATATAGAAACTAACAGTTTCTATATGATGTAACACTGATAGCACGAAGAGATTATTGATTTCAGATAAGAATAGTTATGAAAATATCTTCAAAAATATGGAGAATATTTGTAATGGAATATACGATAATATCTTTGAATATCTAAGATTGGAGGATGATGGAGACTATTGTCCGCAAGGGTTTAGAGTAATGAGCAAAATATTTGCTAAAGACTTCAGCAGGCATTGAATCATTTAGATTCTTTGAAGTTAAACTTATTCTTTGTGATTTGTCCACGGCTTCTTTCATAGTTTCGCATAATCTGTTTTTCGGTAATAAATTTTCTATTGAATGTTTCCAATATAATGATACACATGAAGCACGAAGAGGTATATAATTTCGGACGAGAATATTTATGAAAATATCCTCAGAATATCGAAGATATTGATGATGATATTTTGGAATTTCTAAGTTCGATGGTTGATGAGGAAGATTTTCCGTAAGATTTTAACATGAGTACAGAGCAAGATATTCGTTGAAGGTTTCATCGGATCCAAAATTACCTGGATTCTTTGAATATATGGTATGGTACTTGTATTTGTCCTTGGTCTCCTTCATGGTTAGCTCAATCTGTTTTTCAGTACCAAATTTTCTATCAAGCGTTCCCAACATTCCATTATTTATCATCAAACTTTTGGCCGTTTAGACCATCTACGATTTTGTTGTTTCCTCTGCATTTAATGATACTATATCTGAATCATCGATTATCAATCCGAGGTGGTTTCAAGAGAATTGTGTTTTTAGATGATTAAACGCTGATGGTAATATGGTGGAATATAAAAGGTTCCCCGGTAACAATAAAAAAGCACGCATATATATCAAAGTTATAATAAGGTTGTTTCGAACGAAAAGTCGAAGCTGACTTGGTGGAGCTGTGACAAAATTGACTATCTCGAATAGGAGTTGCAAAGTTATTTTCGGTAATAATAACGCTAAAGGAATTTGTACAGCTACGTGTTAAATGTTTACTCGATTTCTGAGAGTTTTTCAGGTGCATAACTATATGCATAAATCTTTTCTTCCGTAGATTAAGTGCGATTGAGGTGTTTTCAAGAATCATGAAAGGTTTGAACGCAGATTGTAATCGTCAAGATACAAATGAGGTTTAAGATGAAATCAAGTGGCAACTTGAAGGAATGTTTAGTTTCATATGTTATATTCAATATTTTAATTCATTTTAATTGTCCAACGTCATTAGTCCACAGTTGATAGTCCACATTTAACAGTCCAATAATTCATATATAGTTTAATATATAATATTCGAATTAATTAATACGTATCGTGACCCGTATACGTCTCAGACTCGATCACAACTCAAAGTATATATATTATTTGAGAATCAACCTCAACCCTGTATAGAGAACTCGATCATTACTGCATATAGAGTGTCTATGGTGATTCCAAATAATATATATAGATGTGTCGATATGATATGTCAAAACCTTGTATACGCGTCCCGATATTTAAAGTGCGTAAAATAAATACAGAAATTAAATGACGATAAATAAAATACGTAAAGTAAATAACAAAAATTAAATGACAATAATTAAAATTGCGATAAAATAAATTGCGATAAATAAATTGCGATAATTAAATGGTAATACGGAATTAACAGTTAGCTAGGAACAGTTAGATAGGATTTTGTTAGCGTGGATTCTTAATAGAATTTCATATTGTTAATTAATCTGTTTCTAATCAATTTTTTTTATTGTGTCCATTATTTCTTCGTTTTGCCACTTGATGGATTCTGATAAATCAAAATCCAAATATGTAATTGGATAAAAATGGTTATTCTGTGATGAACGGATTTGTATATCGGTGGCTGTAAGTAGGATAGGAAATGAATGTTGAATCAGATTCGAAGAATGTACAGTGTAACTTATTAATGTAGAATCTAAATATTCCTCGGGTGTTACCTACCCGTTAAAATATTTTCACCATTAACAGTTTTTACAATAAAAATTTTAATTACAATCTCTATGAAAACATATATACATATATATTTTCTTCAGACGTAATCATGGATTTAATGAGTCAATGGGAAATTAAACTCATTTAGTTTTCTGTTGGAACTGGAATAAATAATCTCTAAAACTTTAGAGATTACATATTCTTCATGTTGAACGAAGATAAATGAGGTAGAACGATACGTAGAACGAAGATCATACTCAAAGTACATATGATGATATTGAAGCATGGATTGTTGATGGTACTGGGGCTGTTATTGATGGTACTGTTGGTGCCGGTGATGTTGCTGAAGCTGGTACATTTTTTCACCATATTCTCTGAATTGATTATTCGAGCGCGAAGTTCGTTGACTTATTACTCCCAGATGATTGTCGGTAGGAACGAGCGGATAAATAAGGTTTAGAATTGTGGATAGAATATAATCTTGTCGAGTTACCCTGGAAATGAGACTGAAAATGGTGTCTCGAACCATGTTCGCCGGTAAACGCTTCAAGTTCATTGTCAAGAGGTGAATTCGGTTGATGGAAGGGATTGCCTTCAGCGCATTTCCATTAATTAAGTCGACTACGAAACCATCAGATGAATTGATAATGGCTGATTGGTTGATTCATGCCGATGACGCTGTTTTCAGAGCTTAGGTGAACATCTATGTCGGAATAGCTGTCGGAATAACTATCGGAATCTGAGAGACTCGAACTGGTTGTAGGATTCATCTCATACGACCAGATGAAGGATTTTTGATAAGAAATAGATTATAGGATGTAGATTAGTACCCTGCAATACATAAGTTACATATGCATATATAATACTAAAATCCCATAAGTTACGGAGGAATTTACAGAAGTTGTCAGGCAAAGTTACAGTAACAGATACGCTAAGATATGAAGTAGCAGATACGCTAAGATATGAATTTATCTATACACTGTCTATGCAATAGAGGCAGTAAGACGTGTCTAGACTTTAAGGATGATAAGCAAATAATTTCTGACACTAATGATAAGCAAAACTTTTGACATGAAGACACGGTCGAAGTCGAGACTCACTAATGCATTCTAACGACTATCAGTTAGACTAACTAATGCAAGACCTGGTTCGCTAAGACCACCGCTCTGATACCAACTGAAAGGACCCGTCCTAATCCATCTGGACGAAGTCCATATCGATTATAAACGATTCACAACAGTTGATTACATCGCGAGGTACTTGACCTCTATATGATACATTTTACAAACATTGCATTCGTTTTTGAAAAGACAAACTTTCATTACATTGAAAGTTGACGGCATGCATACCATTTCATAATATATCTAACTATAATTAACTTAATAATAATCTTGATGAACTCGACGACTCGAATGCAACGTATTTTGAAATATGTCATGAATGACTCCAAGTAATATCCTTAAAATGAGCAAATGCACAGCGGAAGATTTCTTTCATACCTGAGAATAAACATGCTTTCAAGTGTCAACCAAAAGGTTGGTGAGTTCATTAGTTTAACATAAATAATCATTTCATAATTTTAATAGACCACAAGATTTCATAATTCCATTTCTCATAAACATACGTCCCATGCATAGAGACAAAAATATCATTCATATGGATTGAACACCTGGTAACCGACATTCACAATATGCATATAAGAATATCCCCATCATTCCGGGATCCTCCTTCGGACATGATATAAATTTCGAAGTACTAAAGCATCCGGTACTTTGGATGGGGCTTGTTGGGCCCGATAGATCTATCCTTAGAGTTCGCGTCAATTAGGGTGTCTGTTCCCTAATTCTTAGATTACCAGACTTAATGAAAAGGGGCATATTCGGTTTAATAATTCAACCATAGAATGTAGTTTCGATTACTTGTGTCTATTTCGTAAAACAGTTATAAAAGCAGCGCATGTATTCTCAGCCCAAAAATATATAAAGGGTAAAAAGGCAAATGAAACTCACTGTACAATATTTTGTAGTAAAAATATTCATACGACGAAACTGAATAATGCAGGGTTGGCTTCGGATTCACGAACCTATATCATTTGTTAATATATTAATACGCATAATCGTAATTAAATAAGTTTATTTATTTATATTGTTAATATGCTCATTAAATTAATAATTTATTAACTATATTCATTTGTATATTTTTAATACTTAAAAACTTGTATCTATATATATGTATATATACATGTATATCAAATTTAAAGTATATGTTGAGTCATCTATTATAAATATTCTATTTTTGATATTCAGAAGTATCATCTCATGTGTTAAGGTTTAATATATATTTATTTTCAGTATTAGAAATAAGTAGTTAATATAAAAAAAATAGATTAGCTATGTTAATATATTAAGTTAAAAGTATTTTTGTGTTAGTAATAATAATCATAATAATAATAATAATACTTTTATCAATATCAATAATAATAATAATAATACTAATAATAATAATAATAATAGTAATAATAAATGAAATGATAAAAAAAAAGAACTACCTTAAATAAAAAGGCTGTTAAAAAGAAATGCTCCATTAGGGACTCGAACCCCTGACCTCTCGCATACACACAAACACCTTAACCACTAATCCATTTATTTTCT
The DNA here is from genome assembly GCF_046630445.1 of Rutidosis leptorrhynchoides. Taxonomy (NCBI): domain Eukaryota; kingdom Viridiplantae; phylum Streptophyta; class Magnoliopsida; order Asterales; family Asteraceae; genus Rutidosis; species Rutidosis leptorrhynchoides. Next base: position 203,549,393 of record NC_092339.1, read on the forward strand.
TTCTGTTTTAAAACACAAATTAAATTTATAACCCATATTCTCTGTATTTCTTCACATAGAACACATTCGAAGGATTATAAACCGAGGGCCAAGTTTCCCAGCCCAAACATATCATTCAGTTGTATAGTCCACTAATATCCATAGTGGAGCCTTAATCAATCCAACTCAGGATCATACTACAGCGGCATAAGAAGAAAAAAAATAGGGTTTGAAGTTTATTTTGAGTGAGCTGTAAAGGAACCGAATAGGAAAAGAAAAAGAAAACGTCGGTGGTGTAGTGGTTATAATTAAAACAGAGATTATACAATAGCCATTTTGTTTTGCTTTCCAACCTCTACATCTTCTTTAACATCATCTTTAATCATCATATTCTTAACTTAAATTCTATAATCATTATCATCATCATTCCTAGTGTAACAGGAATAATATAGAGACATAAATCGAATAGCTGCAACAGGTTATGATCGTGAAAGTAGTGGTGTTTGGTTCGAACTGTAAACGGAATAGAAAGAAAAAAAAACTGTAGTTTCATGTGGTGGCTGTAAACAAAAGGAATCGAGCTGCAGCTGGTGGTATTTGAGTTGAGAATTAAAGACAAAACAACTCTCTAACAGTAGCAACGTAATTGTGAAGTTGATGGGTTGTTGGGTAGTTTATGGTGGTGATTATATGGTGATGATTGATGTTGTATGCAAGTCAGATAAATAGAGGAGAAAAATAAGATGGTTCACCATGGTAGAAGGGTTCAAGTGATGGTAGCAATATGGGTTTGTAGTGGTGTTCAAAGGTGACAACAAGGATGGTGGTTTAGTCGTGGCTGTGGTCTACGTAGCAGCACAACAACCAGGTTATTCGGGTTTGATTCTTAGTCGAATACGAGTTCATAGTAGCAACAAAGATAGTGTACGTTTTTGAGGATGGTACGATGATGGTTGGTGGTCATGGAAGGGTGTATAGATAGTTGTTCTCGGTTAGCAACAATAAGGTCACGATGGTCCATGGTGGTGATGGTTTACAAGAGGAAAGGTGGTTCGATTAGTACAATTGATTCTCGGTTCTAAAACAGAAACAAAGAGAAGAAATGGGTGTGTGTAGATTTTTCTTAATTTTGATTCCCTTTATTTATTTATTTATTTATTTATTTTAAAAGCAGTGAATGACATGAATAATGTATTGTTGAATGATTGCTACAGCAAGATTCGTTCCAATTTGTTTCATAGTCAAATTTGAGTCGACAAGAATTATTAGATAGAAAATAAACTAAAAAAAATAGAATGAAGAAAGGGACTGTAATTGAATCGTACCAATCTATGAATAATTTTCAATAATCAGATCCAGGAAGATTTAAATAAATATAGTTTAAAAAGGATATAAAACTGCTTTGATTCTCTTATGCTTAAATACGTAATTTTTTTTAGATATGTAAATGTGTATATAAGTGTATTTGTATAAATATATATATTAATAATAATAATAATATTTTTAGTAATAATAATTAATAATAAATAATAATATTGATAGTAATGATAATAAAATTGATAATAATATTATTAGTGTTAACAATAATAAACGGTATTATTTTCTAATAAATATTAATAATAGATATGCTAATATTACCAATAATAATTCTAATAATAATTATATTAATTATAGTTGATAATTATAATGATATAACTATACATATGGTAATAATAGTGTTATTCATAATACTAATAATGATACTAATTGTAATAATATTAATGATAATAATATTAGTAATATATCAATCTATACAAATCAAATTTCATATAATTAATATTATTACTCATACAGATATTAATATTAATGTTATTATTTAATATAACCTATATATTTTTAACTTATATTATATTTTATTTAATGATCACATAGTATATGATAACCTTTATTGAATTTTATATTATTTATAAGTTATATATATATATATATATATATATATATATATATATATATATATATATATATATATATATATATATATATATATATATATATATATATATATATTATAATATACATATACTAATAATTATTCATAGAAATCATATATTTAAATATTAGTTCATTCTAAGTACAACTTAATTATGTTATGTCCTATTTTACATATTTAATTTTGATGTTCATATTATATCTTAAAGTTTCAAATCATTATATATATACATATATTTATATATATAGGTATACATATTTAGTTACAAACCATTACTCGTGAATCGTCGGAATCAGTCAAAGATCAATTGAATATATTAAACACAGTTTAAAGTTTTTAAGATTTCAACATTACCGACTCTGCTTATCGTGTCGAATTTATATAAGATTAAGTTTAAATTTGGTCGGAAATTCCCGGGTCATCACACAAAAATCATAGGATCCTAAAGTTAACTTTAAATCATTGTCAACTGTATCTGATTTTGTTTGAGTCTTCAGAATTCATTACCCATTCCAATCAAAGGTACAAAGTTGTTGAAAAATCAATGGAAAACAAACACAGTTACATGGATAAATATAATCTTTACTCTTATCTTTAGTCACTTACTTACACAAAACACATCACCCTACGAGTGCAAAATAACAACATCACCTTCCTTGATCTCCTCTTCTCTGCTACTAAACTAATTCGTTCTCTACTTTCGATATCAGTTCATGATGTTGGCCAAAAACAAGATTCAATACAAAACATGAACCATTAACATCACCTACAACTATTGCCTTGCTATTCGATTACTCGACGATTGGTTAACTACCAACACTCTAGCACTACAACAAACCCTCTCGTTTGCATACTATTGTCTCTACTTCAGAGTGTTCAAAAACCATTAAACCATCCGCCAAACTAACATCTTGGAGTATTATCATCAAATAAAATCGGTGTTCTTTGTTGCTTCCCTACATCATACAACAATACCCAACACCACCATCATCATAAGCTAGTGTATGCAAACCACCACCTTAACCCATCACCACTGACACCTCACTACTAACACTCCGTTCCTGTAGAATCACCACAACCAACGAACCAGTTTACGGTCACCATCTTCACAATTACCGCAACCATCACCATGATTGAAACCTACAAACACCACCACCTTACCTCTCTCTCTCTCTCTCTCTCTCTCTCTCTCTCTCTCTCTCTCTTCTCTCTCTCTTTTACTTACTGTTTTCCTCAACACCCACCATCACCTTTGAACTTTCACCACCCTTACCACCATGAACCCACGAAAACCGCTGCTGCAATATGTTTCTGTAAAACGAGACTGCTGTAATATCTCTGTGGGAATTTTGAAACGCGAAAGAAGATGAATGATGATAAGTTGATGCTCGATTCCTTTTCTGTTTCGGTTAAATAGAAAAGACAATTAAGGTGAGATGTATACTTTTTAATAAGACAAGTACTAGTGGGTTTATTATGGTCGACCAAATACAAAAAGAGTAAAGGCCACTAGTTCCACCTTTTAATAGTTTAATATGAATATTGAAGTCCCCTTGTTGCAAATAATAAACGATGATGTTGGCATGATAGATTGATGATGTATACAGATAATACATATGATAATAAGAAAGATGTAGATATACGCTGTTATTGATTATGTTTCCCACAATCACGACAGCAGGAACCCTACCACCTGCAATTTATGATAAAGAAGAAGATGAGGAAAGCAATAATAGAAATATTGAATACGACTTTTTCCTTTTGTTTGTCTGTGAACCGATTTAAAGGGGATTAGGATAGTGGAGCAAGTATTGTGGGTTTGTGCTCCTTTATACTTTAGTCGATACATTATCAAGAAGAAAACCCCACCAATATTTTATTCCAACTGCTATGAGTAAATCACGATACCTATGATTGAAGTAGGGTAGGTTTATAAGTTTAATCTGTTAAATTTTGAGCTGTTCGAACTGCAATAACTTTGGTACTTCTGCTGCACTATTTTAATTCAGTTTATACTCCTTTTCGTGACCCAATCCAACAACAACAATCATAGGTTATAGTTTCCCTTAATAACCGAAATCCTATAAATCCAAACATTTAACTTGTTGGGCTACTAGACGTTGTGGATCCATTTAAACTTTTGGGCTGCCATTCTTATCTGATTTTGGGCCATTGTTTTGCGGCTTCTCTTTTCCTACTGCTCGAATTAAAGACTGGTATTGCAACATGATACATGATACTTTTGATGAGGGTGATGTGATGTTAAGATGTTAATCCGATAAAAGTGAAGATGAATATAATTGATTCTGTGATTGTTGAGTGATGATATTTATTAATGAAGAAAAAGAATCAGATACAATATAGGTTAAAGAAATTTAAGCTGTGAATCAATTAAGAAAAGCATGGATAGATGGATGGTATAGGGTGTTTTGTGGGTTGAGTGAGAGGTCACGGGTTCGAGCCCGGTTCGGGGCATTTTCTTTTAGAAAAGCTTGGAAGGTTCGTGAATCCGAGGCCAACCCTGCATTGTTCAGTTTTGCCGCATGAATATTTTTACTACAAAATATTGGATGGTGAGTTCATTTGATTCCCTTTTACTCTTTACATTTTGGGACTGAGAATACATGCGCTGTTTTTATAACTGCTTTATTAAATGCTTTTGAAATATATTTTGAATTGTGAATACATGAAATGCTTTTATAAATGTTTGACGAGATAGACACAAGCAAAACATTCCTCGAATGAATTATTATGCAGACAGAAGTTCTGCGAATTATTATTGAATTATGTGGACATGATAATTGCCACCGTTGAATTATGTGGACATGATAATTGCCACCGTTGAATTATGTGGACATGATAATTGCCACCATTGAATTATGTGGACATGATAATTGCCACCGTTGAATTATGTGGACATGATAATTGCCACCATTTGTTATGAATGTTAAGTATCGAGAGAATGATTTTTATACACAGGTTATGTGTATTAGTTTTTGTGCACGAGATATGTGTACGGTTACTAAGATTTATGAAAGATGATTTTGTACACAAGAAAGGTGTACTGTATTTAAAAGATATCGCATGTACATTACAGGTGGGTATAGGATTCGGGACCATTTGTACCATGCAGGATTTAAATATTGTGGTCTATCAAAATGATGAATTTTATTATTTTACGATAAATTTATGAACTCACCAACCTTTTGGTTGATACTTTAAAGCATGTTTATTCTCAGGTATGAAAGAAATCTTCCGCTGTGCATTTGCTCATTTTAAGATATTACATGGAGTCGTTCATGGTATATAGAGGTCAGTACCTCGCAATGGGACCATCTGCTGAAGACTTCGTCTAGGTGGATTAGGACGGGTCACTACACAATAGATCTAACTTTAGGATTCACGTCAATTAGTAGATCGGTTTACTAATTCTTAGGTTACCAAGCAAAAGGGGCATATTCGGCTTCGATCATTCACCCATATAATGTAGTTTCAATTACTTGTGTCTATTTCGTAAAAAATTTATAAAAATTGCGCATGTATTCTCAGCCCAAAAATATAAAGCGTAAAATGGCAAATGAAACTCACAATACTGTATTTTGTAGTAAAAATACATATGACTGCATTGAACAAATATAGGGTTGGCCTCGGATTCACGAACCTATATCATTTATATGTATATTAACACATATAATGGTAATCAAACAAATTTACGTATTATTATTAATTGTTATTTTAGTAACTTGTACGTTTCATTAATAACTAAATTAACTATATTTATTTTTTTATATACATTAAATAGATAATTAAT